>NW_027640031.1:0-22159 GCF_949606895.1 Notothenia rossii | reverse complement strand
AAATGTAATCAAAAAGCATTTTAACGGCCAAACTATCTACAATTTAGGATTTTCCACTCAAAATAAATCGGGTGTTTTTTCTCACTGGGAAAGTTTGCGATCACATGACATGGACACCAGTCATTAGAAAAGAATAGGAAAACATATTGTATCCATGGCCCCGTCTCAGGTCGGTTAAATAAAATCCTTGCTTCCCCTCACTTGCGTTGTTTCCCTGTGTTAGTCCCCTCCCTCCAGGGAAGCATGGAGGGACGCAAGGAAACCACAGAAATGAGTTTTAAGAGCAATGGGACGTCCTTTCCTCCGGAGCGTCACGTGAAGCGACGTCCGTTTTGTGATGACGCCGCACAGCTGTTCGTCTGACAGCAGCTCTGTCCCCGTTGTTTTCACAAACACCCCCGCCACACATTTTACTGACACAAACATTTGTATCATCTGTTGTAGACCCCAATAAATCAAATCAAATAAGAACTCATTCTCAAAAAAGATAATTCTTAAAATGTATAAACGAACAATAGTTTGATTAATATTGATTAGAGTGCACAAAATAAATAAAATAATTGAGAGAAGTAAAAGAGATATGTTATCTATCAGACCGAGTTAGATTAACATTCATTGGATTGCACACTTTGTTTGTTTGTGTGGATATGTAGCACATTAGCATTTTAATAGCACTTAATGACTGACTGAATGGAAATGACAGTAAATGAAAATATAAAACGAAAAAAGCGATCATGAAAATGTTTCCAATAAATGAATAAAATGATTTTTGACCACTTTGTTGTTCAGATATATCACATGTTTGTAACTAAATGATTCATGAATTGAAACAAAACACAGTTTAAACTGAGGAGTGACTCTTGTGAGTTTCATTTACTTTCTTCACTCCGCTGGGGTACTGCTCTCATGTCAAGAACAAGAAGCATGAGATCGGTGCATGCACTGCATCGTCCAATCAGTGAGCGATACACAGTAAGGGGGAGGGGCGAGTATCTGAGGATTTCATCGGAGGATGGTCTGCTGGTTCCTCGATTATCGCTCCTCCATTATCGCTCCTCGCTCCTCAATCCTCGGTCCTCCGGCAGAAATAAGAGCCATGGGACGGTACTCAAGATGGCGCAGACAAATCAACTTCCAGTGAGACCGAGGACCGAGGAGAGAGGAAATGAAAATAGTCGACCTGAGACAGGGCCCATGTCACGTCTTGAGAGGGTTATTTGTGAATATACTACGTTTTGCCCTGTGGACAAACGTCGCTATTACACATTTTTTTTGAGAGACTGGGTTGGTAATGACTAAGTTGAGCTAAAGAAAAAGAAACCAACTGCAGCTTTTTGTTTAAATAAGGAAAGAAACCGAGAACAACGCACACATTAAAGCACATTGTACACGATGACAAAATGCTGCAATTCGCTGTCGAGTGATGAAAAAAACAACGGAATCTCTCCTTTGGATTTTGGTATATTGCAGAAAATAAGCTCTGTGGCTACTAAACATGTTTTGTTTAACCGGAACATCTCCACATATTAAGAGAAGTTTTACTTTATTGATCCCAATTTGGGAAATCTTTGCAAAAAGACAAGGCATAAGAGAAATTAAAAGAGTAGAAACAAACAATTCTAAAATGTGAACATCTCAAAATAAAAATAAAACAGTGTGAGGAATGGAATATCAAGTTAAAAGTGTAAAAAGTACATTGTGAGTTTAGCTCCAGTTATCCGCTATGGAGCGCACAAGCTTCTAACACCACTTTCCGATTTTTTGAAGTGTAAATGCAATTGCCAGAAGTAAGTCATTTACCCTTTTTCTGAGTAAATCTTGCTAATAATCTTGTTTAAAATCTTGTAAATAGATGTTTGGGTCACATTACGTACAGACATGATTTGCTCACCAAGCCGTGGGAATTGTAGTCTTTTATACTCTGTTGAGACGTCACGCAGAGTTTGCCGGTCAACATGTCCGTTAAAGTTTAAATCTTCCGGACAAAATGAGAAAAGCGCCGATCAAAGGTCTTCTTTGTTATTTATTGAGCTTTAAAACAAATCGATATGATTCGATATTAAACAAACTAATTATAGCAGATCAACTACATTATTCAAAAGCTTACAGTAACTTACAATAACACAGGAATAATAAACGGAGCGCTCTCTCCCTCGCCTGACAGCCTGTCAGTATCATGCAGCTCGCGGATCAGTAAAGAGCAGTGTTGGGACTAACGTGTTACTGTAACGCAAATACTTTTTGCGGTAACCAATAGCGTTACTAGTTACCTATTCCCATTCAGTAACGCCGTTATAGTTACTGTGATTTAAATGGGTGCGTTGCTGCGTTACATTATGTGATGGAACTGAACCGAATCTCCCTGCGGATGGAACTTACAGGCGAATACAGCGATGTCCTCTCACAGCACCATGGAAAAGTGAAAGTAACCAGAGAGGAGTGATGATTGGTTAACGCGGGGTAACATTTCAGGGTAAGCCAATCAGAGACAGATTTGGTCGGGTCTTGCCTTATGGGGAACATACACACACACGAACACTTGCTAATGCTAACACACACACACACGGCAACGCTCACCACCAACACACACACACACACACACACACACACACACACACACACAATGGCAGATGCAAGTATCAGCAAGAGCAGCAGCGCATTTGCAACTTGGAAATATAACCACTATTTTCAATTTGTGGGGATAAAGGACACAACAAATATTACGGTCAAATGTAAACTGTGTGCAGGACAGAAAGCAAAAACGAAAAACAGCAATGCCAATCTCCTGAAGCACCTCAGTAATGTACATGGGGCTATAAAACTAGTCGCCAAAGACCCCACCGTCTCAACCACCGGCAGTGACCCAGATGGAGCAACACCATCTAAACAGCCAAAAAACGATTTGTTTAAATCGCCACATGTCACCCAGTCAACTAAACAGATTGATTGCCAGGTATGTTGTTGAGGACATGCTGCCCATCGCAACGGTTGAGTCTGTTGCCTTCAGAGAACTAGTCAGCAAAAAACAACACAAAACTCTTATTGTTATTGTTATTATTTTTAAAGTAAAGTAACTTGTTACTAGTTACTTTTATAATTTAGTAACTAATAAAGTAACGAGTTACTTTTTGAGAGCAGTAACTATAACTATGACTAGTTACTTTTTAAAAGTAACTTGCCCAACACTGGTAATGAGTGACCCGACAGTAAAACTAAACATATCTATAACTAGTTACGGTAGTTTGAGAGGTAATTAAAATAGCTACGTGTGATATTCTAACCTGAAGTGTGTGTTTTGTCCGCTCACCGCTGCGTGTGATCATGCAGAGCTGCGTGTCGACTCGTCAGCAGCAGCTGATCTCTCTCTCCCGTCAGATTAGACTTCACTCTCGTTTATGTCCATATCGATCAGATCCAGCTAGTTCTAGCTAATGATAGGACTACCTGCTTATTAAAAGACACCTAAACAACAAGTGTCGCTATGCAACCGGGTGAGGCCACAAAGTATAGCGCAGCATTATGCATTTGTTTACATGCCCACCGGAACCCCGAGGCATTACCAACAGATCAACGCACAATCAACCCATACAGCACATCTCTTTCTCCACATTACGTGTTAGACATTAGAATTGACTATTCTTGTCTGTCACATACTCTTCTCGTCTGTCACAGAAGTTGCGCAACTGATGCAGTATTGCGCTAAGGGGACATTATTTTGAAGAGATTTAGTTTTGCCGGTCTTCAGCATATTTTACCGGTCGTAGTCCGGTAATTACCGGCTAACGGAAACTCTGACGTCACGGTTAGGTGGCTCTAACACTGGCACATATTAAGGTCTGACAGCAGCTTCATCCCTCAATAGTCCATTGTTTCATTTCTCTCTCCACTAAACGGCTACTTTGCTCCTCCTGTCTGAGAATGAAAGGAGTCGTCTTCCTGCAGGGAGGAGGAGGAGGAGGAGGAGGAGGAGGAGGAGGAAGAAGAAGAAGAAGAGGCGGGGGAAGAGGCGGGGGAAGAGAAGCGCCTTCAGACTATAAATAGCAGGGATTGGGGTTAACGGGGAGGGTTTTGGGGTTTGGATTGACGTCATGTTGGAGAAACGGTTCCTTGTCATCACTGTCCTCTGCTTTCTCTTTTCCCTTGCTCCTGTTTCCTGTCTTCTGTTCTTTCTTTCTCTCCTCTCTCTGAGGGATGTCCTTCTTACATGCGCATATTGTAGTGAATCATATACAACAGTAAAGGCGTAACATGTTATATATATCTGTACATATTACAACGAAGGCAGAGGTGTATTCGTAATAAGTATAAGGAAAACCAGATTATTGCTCAAATGTGCCGTACCTCTACCTCAGAATGTAGAACATGTTGTATCGCCATGGATTACTGAACAGGCCAGCCACGCTGGAGAGCTGTGGGTATTTTACAAACAAACAAAGAGATGAAGAGCCTTTTCACGTCTGAGGCAACCTCTGGTTTAGAAAAATCAATACCATAAAATACCAGTACAATTTGATTTTCATAAAGGTACAGACAGGTGTGTGTGTGTGTGTGTGTGTGTGTGTGTGTGTGTGTGTGTGTGTGTGTGTGTGTGTGTGTGTGTGTGTGTGTGTGTGTGTGTGTGTGTGTGTGTGTGTGTGTGTGTGTGTGTGTGTGTGTGTGTGTGTGTGTGTGTGTGTGTGTGTGAGCAGATGTAAGTTGAGCTCGAGGCTAAAATCTGTCCATCTGCCGCTCACCCTCCAGATGTTTCGTGAAACCTCGTGAACATCTCAACTCCGTGGCTTCAGACTCAATTTCAAGTTGACTCTAACATTCCTGCCCTTTTTCTAACATCAGCGCTGGGGTGTTTCTTCTTGTTTATATCGAATCCTTCTCTGCATCACCTCGTTATATTCGTCTATCTGTAACGGCTGCAGCCTAGGTAACAGCTGGGCCTTGTACTAACGATGATCTTCTGCCCCTCAGCCACCTGGATAACCACCACCTGTGGGACCCCAATGAGTTTGCTGTGTCCTGCTTCAGAATCATCATGTACTCCATCCAGGTACACTACTCTCAAGAAACCCATCGCTACATGCAATGGGTTCAAAAGAATATGTGCAATATCTCTGTGGGACGAACAAACGTATTCTGCAGGAGAACGGATACACAGATTGTCCATCTTTAGAACATGTACCCAGTCCCGCAGCAGGACTCTCATGTAATTGGTCCCTTGTGATCATGTGACTGAATGTGAGCGACAGCCTGCTGGCTTTGTGCTTTCCAGTTTAAATATTTGCAGGAATAATTACCATCTGATTTGCATTGTGATTCTGAGCATCTGACATTCTGACAGTGTGGGCCGTCACATTTCCTCTCTAATCAATCCGAGAGGGCAAAAGTACACCCATCCTTTACTCAAGTAGAAGTACAGATACTCATGTTTAAAAATACTCTGGTGAAAGTAGAAGTACTGACTAAACTTCTTTACTCAAGTCAAAGTAAAGAGGCTTTGAAATGTACTTCAGTAAAAAGTACCCATAACTAGCAGCTGTTTTAAAGAGTACCTGACCTCCCTTTATATTAATAGAACAATAATGTCATTGTTAGCTAATGAATGTTTCCATGGTGACCAACGGCAACATGACAACGTTTTCATTGGTCCCTCTTCTTTAGAGAAGACCAGGAAATGATGGATACACGGATCGTGTTCAAATCAATAGGCACGCAATGACTCTAAATAATAATGATCACGCCACCAAACACACATTCAGACTAAAGGAACCAGCCTGTTTGGAAAATGAGAGAAGTAGAAAGTACAGGTATTTGAGTTCAACATGTAAGAAGTAGAAAGTACAGGTATTTGTGTTCAACATGTAAGAAGTAGAAAGTACAGGTATTTGGGTTCAAAATGTAAGAAGTAGAAAGTACAGGTATTTGAGTTCAACATGTGAGAAGTAGAAAGTACAGGTATTTGTGTTCAACATGTAAGAAGTAGAAAGTACAGGTATTTGGGTTCAAAATGTAAGAAGTAGAAAGTACAGGTATTTGAGTTCAACATGTAAGAAGTAGAAAGTACAGGTATTTGTGTTCAACATGTAAGAAGTAGAAAGTACAGGTATTTGGGTTCAAAATGTAAGAAGTAGAAAGTACAGGTATTTGTGTTCAACATGTAAGAAGTAGAAAGTACAGGTATTTGTGTTCAACATGTGAGAAGTAGAAAGTACAGGTATTTGGGTTCAAAATGTAAGAAGTAGAAAGTACAGGTGTTTGAGTTCAACATGTAAGAAGTAGAAAGTACAGGTATTTGAGTTCAACATGTAAGAAGTAGAAAGTACAGGTATTTGAGTTCAACATGTAAGAAGTAGAAAGTACAGGTATTTGAGTTCAACATGTAAGAAGTAGAAAGTACAGGTATTTGAGTTCAACATGTAAGAAGTAGAAAGTACAGGTATTTGAGTTCAACATGTAAGAAGTAGAAAGTACAGGTATTTGTGTTCAACATGTAAGAAGTAGAAAGTACAGGTATTTGGGTTCAAAATGTAAGAAGTAGAAAGTACAGGTATTTGTGTTCAACATGTAAGAAGTAGAAAGTACAGGTATTTGGGTTCAAAATGTAAGAAGTAGAAAGTACAGGTATTTGAGTTCAACATGTAAGAAGTAGAAAGTACAGGTATTTGAGTTCAACATGTAAGAAGTAGAAAGTACAGGTATTTGGGTTCAAAATGTAAGAAGTAGAAAGTACAGGTGTTTGAGTTCAACATGTAAGAAGTAGAAAGTACAGGTATTTGAGTTCAACATGTAAGAAGTAGAAAGTACAGGTATTTGTGTTCAACATGTAAGAAGTAGAAAGTACAGGTATTTGAGTTCAACATGTAAGAAGTAGAAAGTACAGGTATTTGTGTTCAACATGTAAGAAGTAGAAAGTACAGGTATTTGTGTTCAACATGTAAGAAGTAGAAAGTACAGGTATTTGAGTTCAACATGTAAGAAGTAGAAAGTACAGGTATTTGAGTTCAACATGTAAGAAGTAGAAAGTACAGGTATTTGAGTTCAACATGTAAGAAGTACAAAGTACAGGTATTTGAGTTCAACATGTAAGAAGTAGAAAGTACAGGTATTTGAGTTCAACATGTAAGAAGTAGAAAGTACAGGTATTTGAGTTCAACATGTAAGAAGTAGAAAGTACAGGTATTTGTGTTCAACATGTAAGAAGTAGAAAGTACAGGTATTTGGGTTCAAAATGTAAGAAGTAGAAAGTACAGGTATTTGAGTTCAACATGTAAGAAGTAGAAAGTACAGGTATTTGAGTTCAACATGTAAGAAGTAGAAAGTACAGGTATTTGAGTTCAACATGTAAGAAGTACAAAGTACAGGTATTTGAGTTCAACATGTAAGAAGTAGAAAGTACAGGTATTTGAGTTCAACATGTAAGAAGTAGAAAGTACAGGTATTTGAGTTCAACATGTAAGAAGTAGAAAGTACAGGTATTTGTGTTCAACATGTAAGAAGTAGAAAGTACAGGTATTTGGGTTCAAAATGTAAGAAGTAGAAAGTACAGGTATTTGGGTTCAAAATGTAAGAAGTAGAAAGTACAGGTATTTGTGTTCAAAATGTAAGAAGTAGAAAGTACAGGTATTTGTGTTCAACATGTAAGAAGTAGAAAGTACAGGTATTTGTGTTCAACATGTAAGAAGTAGAAAGTACAGGTATTTGAGTTCAACATGTAAGAAGTAGAAAGTACAGGTATTTGGGTTCAAAATGTAAGAAGTAGAAAGTACAGGTGTTTGAGTTCAACATGTAAGAAGTAGAAAGTACAGGTATTTGAGTTCAACATGTAAGAAGTAGAAAGTACAGGTATTTGAGTTCAACATGTAAGAAGTAGAAAGTACAGGTATTTGTGTTCAACATGTAAGAAGTAGAAAGTACAGGTATTTGGGTTCAAAATGTAAGAAGTAGAAAGTACAGGTATTTGAGTTCAACATGTAAGAAGTAGAAAGTACAGGTATTTGTGTTCAACATGTGAGAAGTAGAAAGTACAGGTATTTCTGTTCAACATGTAAGAAGTAGAAAGTACAGGTATTTGTGTTCAACATGTAAGAAGTAGAAAGTACAGGTATTTGGGTTCAAAATGTAAGAAGTAGAAAGTACAGGTATTTCTGTTCAACATGTAAGAAGTAGAAAGTACAGGTATTTGTGTTCAACATGTAAGAAGTAGAAAGTACAGGTATTTGGGTTCAAAATGTAAGAAGTAGAAAGTACAGGTATTTGTGTTCAACATGTAAGAAGTAGAAAGTACAGGTATTTGTGTTCTACATGTAAGAAGTAGAAAGTACAGGTATTTCTGTTCAACATGTAAGAAGTAGAAAGTACAGGTATTTGTGTTCAACATGTAAGAAGTAGAAAGTACAGGTATTTGTGTTCAACATGTAAGAAGTAGAAAGTAAAGTTACTTGGGTTCAAAATGTAAGAAGTAAAAGTACAAGGTGGTCAGAAAAATAAGTAGTGGAGTAAAGTACTGACACCAGAAACATGTACTTAGGTACAGTAACAAAGTATTTGTACTCCACTGTACGGCCCACACTGTCAGTTGCTCAGAATCACAATGCAAATCAGATGGTAATTATTCCTGCAAATATTTAAACTGGAAAGGAAGCACAAAGCCAGCAGGCTGTCGCTCACATTCAGTCACATGATCACACTGGACCAATTACATGAGATGCCTGCTACGGGACTACATGTTCTAAAGATGGACAATCTGTTGAACATTCACAATAAATCAATGTTAAACAGATTGTAATTCCTACACTTTTCTGAAAATGTAGGAATTGTTACTTTATTCCGAAAATCCGACATTTCTGAAATTTTTCTGAACATTTTAGAATTCAGATTTTTTCTCGGAATTCTGTTTTTTTTCTGAACATCTCCACATTTTGACTTTTCTCTGAAAATTTCCACATTTTGACTTTTCTCTGAAAATTTCCACATTTTGACTTTGTTCTATAAATCTACAAATTCTGACTGTGTTCAAAAAATTCTTACTTATTTTGAGAAAATTACAGAATTTAGATTTTTATCTGAAAATCCAGAATTCTAACTTTTTTTTTTAATTATGACTTTTTTTCTGAAATTACGAATTTTCTGCAGAAATTGATATTTGTAAATTTTTCCGAAACTTCTGACTTTTTTCAGAAAATTAAAATAGGTGACTTTATTCAGAAAATCTCAGAATTCCAATTTAAAAAAAGTCATAATCACACATGTTCAGTCACAATGGGCCAATTACACGAGAGTCCTGTTTTGGGTAAATGTTCTAAAAATGGACAATCTGTCTAACATTGACAATAAATCTCATTCTCCTCATGTCTCTGTTTCGTCCCGCTCCAGGCTCAGCACTCGCACCACGTGATCCAGCAGGTTCTGAACCACCTGGACACCAACAACAAGAACACGCCGCGGGTCAGAGCCGGCATCGTGCAGGTTCTGCTGGAGACCGTGGCCATCGCCGCTAAAGGATCCGTGGGTGAGTTTAGAGGAAGACTGTTATGGGGTCTTGATTGTATTGTTTTTTTCCAAGCTAGACGTTGTTAAAATGGGGAAGTTCTCTTTATACGTCCACAAAGCAATCACGCAGAACTTCGTTAATGCGGAACTGGGTGTGGTTCAATCTAAACTGAGTTGGATAGCCGCCGCCGGACAGCGCAAGATGTTAGATGCTACGATGTGAACGCAAAATGAAGCAGACATCTGATTGGCTACAGACGCGAATCTAGTAGTATCAGAAAAGTCTCAAAACTCCACACCCAAATGCAGAGAGATTCAAACACTAAAAGCGTGATACATTTTGTGTGTGCATTGAAAAATATTTATATAAATCCCGGATAAAATGCGTGTATCCTTCGGTGAGCATTTATTTATTTTGAGAACGATCTGACCGCACCATTCCCACTGCTGGAAATACTCACAATGTCGTCATTAGATTATTTTTCGCCATTTGTATAGTGGAAAGACGAAACAGGAGGCATGCAGCAACTGGTCCGACATCTCAGAATCAAACTGGGCTTGTAGTACTATTATGGCGCCCAATGTACGATATGGAACAAATAACTACCGTAATTTCCGGACTATAAGGCGCACCTGAATGTAAGCCGCAGCAGCTAAATTGAATGATGTGTACATATATAAGCCGCACTGGACTATAAGCCGCAGGTGTTTTAATGTTTCATTACCATATGTAAGGGTTCGTGCACAGAGGGGATTGTCGGGAAAGAGATGGCTGTTTGAGGAAGCTCCCATTTATTAACATTTCAACAAACAAGTTGCATATTTGCATAACGTATTCAAGTGTTAGCATTTAGTGCAATAGTAGCTACAGAACATGTGCTGTGTAAACTGTACTGTATCACATAGCGTTTCAGACACACACACTTTTCAACTTTCAAACTTAAACGGTGCGCTCCCAGCGCACGTACCGGCAGTGATCTACAGCAGTGGTTTTCAACCAGTGGTACGGGGACAAACTGTCTCGCTCTCGTAATGTCTGTCTGTCTTGCTCTCGTTCTGTCTCTCGTACCACTCTCGGTTCCACTTTTACTTTTGCGCGCTACCTGTCTCACTCTTTTCCGGCCTCCAGCTTTTCCTGCTGGAGCACGCCGCTTAAAGGTGGGGGGCGCGGACCGGCCATAGAGCCCATAGAGTTAAAGGTGGTGGACTGTAACCTGTAAAATCCATAGATTTAGGAGGTCCCCTAGTGGCCGTTAGCTGTAACAATCAATAGATCTAGGAGGTCCCCTAGTGGCCGTCAGCTGTAAAAATCCATAGAATAGCTGCACCGTTATATAAGCCGCAGCGTCGAAAAATGGGAAAAAAGGCGCGGCTTATAGTCCGAAAATTACGGTAATATCAATTAAACGTTTTTTAAGTCCGTTTAATATGATTTAAAGGCCGGGACGTCTCTGAAGCCCCACACTACTTCATTCAGAAGATTATTAACACATGTTGCCTGTAAAGAAATGAGCGTTTACCACATTTCAGCCCATAATGCAACATTGGTTACATGTTGATTCATTGCCTTAACCTGAACCACTTCCTGTCCGTCTAACTGTCCTTTCTAACCTCCAACCACTCTCTGCACACCTTTATCCAACGCAACACCACCTTCTTCATATTAAGATATCAACAAGCCACTTGACTTTGTTCCATCTTTGAGCAACGTGCAGTCATCACAAGTCCTCATCTGTAAAGCCGACATCTTGTTTCTTACCCGACCATCCCCTTATCAGTATCTTGATTATATTATCTCGAACCGGAAACAAAGGAAAGTGAACAGGTGTTTTAAAAAGATGTGTTTTGATCTCACCGTCGTTTGTTCTGTGGTTTATTTCCACTCAAGCGCTTGTATGTGTAATTGCCTGCTAATTGAATAATCATGAATTCAAACCCCCTTGAGATGAGAACAATACAATCATCGGGTTCCCTTAGGCATCCCATTGATTTAAAAACACTTTATGTATTGAGTGTTATTTACCTGAATGAATTCATATCATGCCGCCTGGACAGGAATGATTCAAGAGACCAAAGAAGGGGAAGGGTTTGGATTTGAAAGTGAAATCAGGATGCCTCCAAATCTGTGGCTCGGTACAGTATGAGTGTGGTTTATTTAGATGACATGTGTAGAGAAGTCCCCACAAACACACACACACACACACACACACACACACACACACACACACACACACACACACACACACACACACACACACACACACGTGAAGCTCCATGGATGTGTGGGGGAAGTTTTTAATGTAGATTAGGACGTGATTCTTAGTCACGAAATGTGTGTTTTAGTGCCGTAGATCAGGGGTTCCCAAAGTGTGGGTAGGTGAGCCTCCCCTCAAAGAACATAATCACAGCCGCGCCCCCCCCCCCAATTATTATTGCTATTATTATTATTATTATTGTTGCTATAATGCAGGGGTATTCAAGTGCATTTCAAAGAGGTCCAGTGAGAGAACATTTCATAAAATGCTCTGTTTTCGCCACCTCTCTCTTTTTTGATTGGCTGAGCGTCACCTCCTTAAAACATTAAACAATAGCTTTTTCAAACCTCTTTATCTTTATGTTTTAAACATGTTGAGGTTAAGGATGGCAGCTTCCTCATACGTTGCACTCGGAGAGAAATAGTTGAGATGGAGATGTCTTTAGCACAGCAGGGAGGAGTAACGTTTCACCTATGTGGTGAGGTGTACCTGCCTTAGCTATCCGTAACGCCTCTCGGTATGATGCTTCGGTTGCCTTGGTATTCACAGAGCTAAATGTATCAATGACATTTTTCTGTGACTGCAATTCCTCGAGCGTCCGGTCAAAAAACTCCTGTGGCTTGGTCACCAAACATGGGTGTTTGGTCTCAATATGACAGCGGAGTTTACATGGTCTCATACTGTCATTGGCTCGCACCTCGTTGCAGATAACACACTGTGGAGTGTCATCAGGACCGGTCCATGAACATTCTAGCTTCAAATAATCATTGTCATACTTCCTCAGTTTTCTGACAGACGCTGTCTCCTCTCTCACTTTACTTCACTACAAATCTATCCATATTTTGCCGCTCGCATCCATTTAGCTGAAGTTAACGAGCTACATTTCACTGTTTCTCTTTAATTTTTTCTGGCGGCTGCGCCTCCCTTGAAGCTCTCTGGCGCCCCCCAGGGGAGGCGCGCCTCACACTTTGGGAACCCCTGCCGTAGATGATCGGAGTGTGTGTACTTTCTCCTCAGCAGATCCTGTGGTAGAGGAGCTTCTAGAGTTCCTGTAGTCGTATACGTGGAGGAGAGAACAGTTTGGGTTGTTTTCTAAAGATATCTGAAACTAAATATCCTGTCTGTAAATGTTTGTGATGTTTGTGAGTCGCTTGGTTTTAGTCCCTGTTAAATACAAAATCAAATGAACACGTGGAGGACTTGATTACATCCTGTTGAGGGTTCAATAACTCCCACTGTGAGATATGAAAAGTGATGTGTTGTTTAAAAGGTGAAAATCCAATGTTATGTTAGATCAAAAACATATTAATATTAAATATATTGGGTGTGTGTGTGTGTGTGTGTGTGTGTGTCTCTGTGTGTGTGTGTGTGTGTGTGTGTGTGTGTGTGTGTGTGTGTGTGTGTGTGTGTGTGTGTGTGTGTGTGTGTGTGTGTGTGTGTGTGTGTGTGTGTGTGTGTGTGTGTGTGTGTGTGTGTGTGTGTGTGTGTGTGTGTGTGTGTGTGTGTGTGTGTGTGTGTGTGTGGTATGTGTGTGTGTGTGTGTGTGTGTGTGTGTCTCTGTGTGTGTGTGTGTGTGTGTGTGTGTGTGTGTGTGTGTGTGTGTGTGTGTGTGTGTCTCTGTGTGTCTCTGTGTGTGTGTGTGTAGGCCCCACGGTGCTGGAGGTGTTCAACACTCTGCTGAAACACCTGAGGATGAGCGTGGACTTCGAGACAGGAGAAGGTTTGAGGAGGAACTCGAGCAGCAGCGTTTCCTCCGGACGCAGCAAAGAGAGCGAGGAGAGGATCGTGCAGAACGCCATCATCCAGACCATCGGTACGTCACCATGGATACGTGTACTTCTGTACCTTACACGTGTTATTTTGAGTCCATAAGTGCCTCCTAAAGCAAAGTATGGCAGTTTGAACTGAGTGTCTTGATAGTGCTGTCAAAAAGCTGCATTCTCATGATACACGATGTTCTCTTTGCTCACCAGCGTTCCACTTGCTGGACATTTCTCACATTCAACTGCCATCTTGGCTTCGTAGCGTAAATTGTGCGACCTTTAGATAGATAGATGTCAGAGCCACTGAAACACCACTAAATGCATCCTTAAATTGACCATCAATGCACCATTTAATGTATAAATACAACCTTTAATAGACCCCTTATTAGTTCTAAATGTTAGGGTTTTTAAGCATTTTATAGTGGAAAGAGAAAAAGAGGAGGGAAGCAGTAATTGGTCCGTGGTCTTGGATAGAACTCGTGATTCACTGCTGGGAGAATTGGCGCCCAATCTAGGGCTGCACAATGACAAAATAACAACGTTGACAATCACTTTCTGTGAGTGCTGAGTCGTGGACGTCCAGAACGCCATCATCCAGACCATGGGTACGTCACCATGGATACGTGTACTTCTGTACCTTACATGTGTTATTTTGAGTCCATAAGTGCCTCCTAATGCAAAGTATGGCAGTTTGAACTGAGTGTCTGGATAGTGCTGTCAAAAAGCTGCATTTACATGATGCAACATTTTCCCTTTTCCACTTTTTGACTTCTATTAATGACGCCGGACATTTCTCATATTCAACAGCCGCCATCTTGGCTACGTGAAAAAGTCTTTTGATGTTTTCAGAAAAAAGTTTTGATTTTTGATATTTTCATAACAATGTCAGAATTTTGATATTTTTATAAAAAAAGTCGGAATTTTGATATTTTCAGAAAAAATCAGAATATTGATATTTTCAGGAAAAATAAAAAATGCTGATATTTTGGGGGGAAAAGTCTGAATTTTGAGATTTTTGGAAAATGTTTGAATGTTCAGAAAAAAATCTGGATTTTCAGATTTAAAAAAAAAAGTCAGAATGATGACATTTTCAGAAAGAATTCCAAATGTTCAGAGAAAAGTAAGAAGTTTCAGAATAAAGTCATCATTTTCTGAAAAAGTCATAATTTAGAGAGTTTCATAAAAAAGCCATTATCTTGAGATTCTTGGCCACGTAGCGTAAGATGTGCGCCCTTTAGCCGTTGCTCCTGAACGATAAAAAAGTGTTGATGATTATTTGTCTGAATACTGACTCTCTCTCTCTCTCTCTCTCTCTCTCTCTCTCTCTCTCTCTCTCTCTCTCTCTCTCTCTCTCTCTCTCTCTCTCTCGTCCCTCCCGTTCCTTGCCAGGTTTCTTCGGGGGAAATCTGCCCGACTACCAGCGAGCTGAAGTCATGATGTTCATTATGGGGAAAGTGCCCGTCTACGGGACCCCCTGCCACACTTTGGACACCGTGAAGATAGGGTGAGACACACACACGCACGCACGCACGCACGCACGCACGCACGCACGCACGCACGCAGACAGACAGACAGACAGACAGACAGACAGACAGACAGACAGACAGACAGACAGACAGACAGACAGACAGACAGACAGACAGACAGACAGACAGACAGACAGACAGACAGACAGACAGACAGACAGACAGACAGACAGACCATGTACACCATGTATACATCACTTCAGGGGACATTACATTGACTTACATGCATTTCCTGGAGACTAACCTTAAACCTAACCAAGTCTTCACCCTAAAATTAATGATTCCCCTTATGGGGACCTCCATTATGTCCCCATAAGGGAGGCAAGTCCCCACACGTGACTGTGTAAACAGATGTAGGTCCCTACAATGATAGTAATGCTAGGCTGCACACACACACACACACACACACACACACACACACACACACACACACACACACACACACACTGTCCTCTCTTTACCTCCTGCAGTGAAGAGAAAGATAAACTAATCCCTCTAACCTCAGGAGGGAGGAGCGATAATCCAACATGAAGATAACACTGTTTCATCTTCCTCCTCCTCCTCCTCCTCCTCCTCCTCCTCCTCCTCCTCCTTCTATATCATCTGATACCTCTTCCTCCTCTGGTTCTGATTGGTTGATTTTCCTCTCAGGCATCTGGGAACCAAGAGGATCCAGACCATGCTGCTCAGCTCCCTCATCATGGTGAGTGCTTTCAAAGTGTGTGTGTGTGTGTGTGTGTGTGTGTGTGTGTGTGTGTGTGTGTGTGTGTGTGTGTGTGTGTGTGTGTGTGTGTGTGTGTGTGTGTGTGTGTGTGTGTGTGTGTGTGTGTGTGTGTGTGTGTGTGTGTGTGTGTGTGTGTGTGTGTGTGTGTGTGTGTGTGTGTGTGTGTGTGTGTGTGTGTGTGTGTGTGTGTGTGTGTGTGTGTGTGTGTGTGTGTGTATAGACCATTAACGGCCTCACGCCTCCATAACTCAGGTGACCTCCTCCTTCAAGTCCAAGTCGATGGCGGCGGCTCTGTCCCCCCCCTTCCTCGACCCTCTGTTCTCCATCTCTCTGATGGAGGACGGAGAGCTGCGTCAGCTGGTTCTGGAGATCCTACACAATGTCATCGATCGCCACGACAACCGCGCCAAGCTACGTGGCATCAGGTAATAATAATACGTTTATTTAGTATAGCGTCTTTCACAGAAATATAATTCACAAAGTTCAATACTTATAATACTATAGTTACTGTCACACACCCTCACACACCCCTGATTTGAGTGTCTCTGTGTTCCAGAATCATTCCTAACGTTGCAGCTCTGAAGATCAAGAGGGAGAAGATCTCCAAGCAAGACGTTGCATTCATGAAGAAGGTGAAACACAGCATTACTGTCATCCTGACGTGCTCTTTATATAGAGGACAGGTCAAACTACAGTGTGTTCTTTTAAAGTGGAGGGCTGTGCAGACATGTTTGCAGACATGTGTAGAATATAGTCAGAGAGTTGAGCATGCACATGGCTCACAGAGTTAAGAACATGTTCATAACGTAATGCATAATGTTTGTGGGGTGAAATAAAAAACAGAAACTTCTCAAACCTCTAAACATAACCCCCTTTTCCATCGTCTGTTCAAATGAGAGGTTTTCCCAAAGTCTGGTTGAATGCAGCCTCCATTGTTCACTCTGTTGCACATCATGCCCTGGGTCTGAACTACAGTCTCTTCTGTGTTCATCGGTAAGACTCATGCGTTCCCAGAAAGGATACAAATCAACACTTTAACCTGTTTTCAGGTCTCAGGCTCGAAAATGACATTCCCAGAACAAATGACCGTATCTTCTAAAAGGGTTACATTAATAATCTTTGTTCTCAAAGTAACGATCAACCTGTGAGTTGGATGTAGAAGAGTCAGAACCAATATAGATGTTTTTATTTTAAAGAAAATTCAGATTGAACATAGTCAAAAAATGTAAATTAAAACTGTAAATTATAGTGTCCGTCCAAAAACAAAACATTACTTTTAGTGAAAACCACCCTTGAATGATGGTAAGGTAGACTACAAGCTTTAGGAATCCAAACTACAACATATTAAGTACCCTGTATCAAGATTGATGCAAAACAAGTGATGTTTGACCTTTTTAGAGAGATTTAGAAGAAAAAAACCCACTTCTGGGGTCATTTGGGCGGATTTGCCATTTCTCTGGAACCCATTGGTCGATTTTGGTGATTGACACCTATTTTGAACCGTTAGAGCCAATAGAATCGAAGGGAAGTCCCAAAATCCATCTAAACATTACCCATTGGTGAATGAGAGTGATGCGCAGCCAGCATGCCCAAAACCAGAAACTGGGTTACAGCTCTCACACACTCTATATGAAAACTCAGTTTATTGACATGAATATGATGATGGATTATCAGTAATCCTTTCAAAGTGACACAGAGACTCTGGATTAACCTCCAGCAGCGTTTATATCGTTTTAATGTGTTTTAATGTATTGTAATGCCATTGAACACGACTTTGATCAGAAAACAGCAAAGGTAAGACGTATTTGCCGTTTTGGCTCCGTAGAGCTAAGTTGTGCGTTGTCCTTCTTCGCTTCGCTGCCGATTTCTGGTCGCTCAGTGATAAGTGATACTTATACCAATGGAATCTGTGGAATCTCAGCTTTCATATGATATCCAGTTTGTGCAGATCCGATGAAGTATAAAATATTTCTACCGTGAGTTATGTGCTAAGCGCGTTAGCACTCTTTCGCTTTGTGCTCATTCAGAGGCTCGGTGTTAGACTTGTGTTTTGTTTCGGTAAAAATGGTTCCTATCGTCAGTTAGCTGAGTTTCTCACCGTTAAGTGGGTATGACTCATTCATAGTTTGTTAAATGTTGAGAAGCCCTCAGACACTGTTTCTTGCAAGATGTTGCGGGAGCCTCCCCCCCCCCTACTTATCGGATCTGCACAAACAAGATATCAGATTAATCCAAATCGACCGCGGGGGGCCAGAGATTACATGTCATGTCACTTATTAGACGCTTTAATCCAAAGAGATTTACATACTGTGGACAATCTCCACAGGAGGCCTTTGGGGGGAAGTGTCTCAAGGACACAACGACATGCTGACTGCAGTGGGGTTTGAACCTTTGCTCTCCTTATCTGAACACCAACGCACTACCCACTGTACCACACGCCTCTGAGATATGGCAAATCCACCCAAATGACCCCAGAAGTTTTTTTCTAAACCTCTCTAAAAAGGTCAAACTTCACTTGTTTTGCATCAATCTTGATACAGGGAACTTATTATTGTTGAATCTGAATTTGCTTTAAAATAAAAACATCTATATTGATTCTGACTCTTCTACATCCAACTCACAGGTTTATCATTACTTTGAGAACAAAGATTATTAATGTTCCCCTTTTAGAAGTGAAGTTATGGTCCTTTGTTCTGGGAATGTCATTTTCGAGTCTGAGACCTGAAAAACAGGCTCGGGGCTGAACAGGTTAATTATTTTAATACGTGTATTAGTTTGAATCAGACCCCTTTCCACCCCAGTGATCTTTTCTCTAACTGTTCTCTAAATGTTCTCTCCTCCCTCCTTTAGCACGGCCAGCAGCTTTACCGCCACATCTTCCTCGGCTGTAAGGAGGAAGATAACGGTCATAAAAACTTTGAGCTGCTCTTCACCACGCTCGCTGTCCTCACCATCGAACTGGCCAACGAGGAGGTGGTGATCGACCTCATCCGCCTCTCCATCGCTCTGCAGGTACGCTGGGGTTTATACAGAAGCTGCAGCTCTGTGAACCTGCAGACTGAGACGAGTTTAAACATATGTACAGTATATACAGGGAAGGAAGGAAGGAAGGAAGAAAGGAAGGAAGGAAAGACGGAAGGAAGGAAGGAGGGAGGGAGGAAGTGAAACAATGAAAGTAAGGAAGTAGAGAGAGAGAGAGAGAGAGAGGGAGGGAAGGAAGGAGTGAAGGAAGGAGTGAAGGAAGGAGTGAAGGAAGGAGTGAAGGAAGGAGTGAAGGGAGAACACATAATGAAAGAAAGAAATTAAAGGAAGGATGCATGGAAAGAAGAAATAATGACAGAAAGGAGGGAAGGAAGTATAGAAGGATAGAGAGAGAAGAGGAAGGACGGAGGGAAGGAAGGAAGTGAAAAAGTAAAAGGAAGGAAGAAAGAAGGGAAGGAAGGAAGGAGGGAAGGAAGGAAGGAAGGAAGGAGGGAGGAAGGGAAACAATGAAAGTAAGGAAGTAGAAAGAGAGAGAGAGGGAGGGAAGGAAGGAAGGAAGGAAGGAGGGAACGGAGAACACATGATGAAAGAAAGAAATTAAAGGAGGGATGCGTGGAAAGAAGAAATAATGACAGAACGGAGGGAAGGAAGTATAGAAGGATAGAGAGAGAAGAGGAAGGATGGAGGGAAGGAAGGAAGTGAAAAAGTAAAAGAAAGAAAGTAGAGAGAGATGGAGGGAGGGAAGAAAGAAAGAAAGGAAGAAAGAAGGGAAGGAAGGAAGAAGAAAAGAAAGGAAGGAAGGAAATAATAAACTTGTGTGTGTGTGTGTGTGTGTGTGTGTGTGTGTGTGTGTGTGTGTGTGTGTGTGTGTGTGTGTGTGTGTGTGTGTGTGTGTGTGTGTGTGTGTGTGTGTGTGTGTGTGTGTGTGTGTGTGTGTGTGTGTGTGTGTGTGGATAATAATAATAGTATGAATTCATTACATTTTATGATAATTATTAGAACGCTTTTCCAAGTGCTCAAAGCGCTTTACATGACATATTACACATATTAGACATGTCAGTGTTATTTCTGTGGACAATATGATGTGTGTGTTGATGTGTGTGTGTGTGTGTTGATGTGTATGTTGTGTGTTGATGTGTGTGTTGATGTGTGTGTGTGTGTGTGTGTGTGTGTGTGTGTGTGTGTGTGTGTGTGTGTGTGTGTTGATGTGTGTGTGTGTTGTGTGTGTTGATGTGTGTGTTGTGTGTGTTGATGTGTGTGTTGTGTGTGTTGATGTGTATGTTGTGTGTTGATGTGTGTGTTGATGTGTGTGTTGATGTGTGTGTTGATGTGTGTGTTGATGTGTGTGTTGATGTGTGTGTGTTGATGTGTGTGTGTGTGTGTGTGTGTGTGTGTGTGTGTGTGTGTGTGTGTGTGTGTGTGTGTGTGTTGATGTGTGTGTGTGTGTGTTGATGTGTGTGTGTGTGTGTGTGTGTTGATGTGTGTGTTGTGTGTGCTGATGTGTGTGTGTGTGTGTGTGTGTTGATGTGTGTGTTGATGTGTGTGTTGTGTGTGTTGATGTGTGTTGATGTGTGTGTTGTGTGTGTGTTGTGTGTGTTGATGTGTGTGTGTGTTGTGTGTGTTGATGTGTGTGTTGTGTGTGTTGATGTGTATGTTGTGTGTGTTGATGTGTGTGTTGTGTGTGTTGATGTGTGTGTGTAGTGTGTTGATGTTTGTGTTGTGTGTTGATGTGTGTGTTGATGTGTGTGTTGATGTGTGTGTGTGTGTGTGTGTGTGTGTGTGTGTGTGTGTGTGTGTGTGTGTGTGTGTGTGTGTGTGTGTGTGTGTGTGTGTGTGTGTTGATGTGTGTTGATGTGTGTTGATGTGTGTGTTGATGTGTGTGTGTGTGTTGATGTGTGTGTTGATGTGTGTGTGTGTGTGTGTGTGTGTTGATGTGTGTGTTGTGTGTGTGTTGATGTGTGTGTGTTGATGTGTGTGTTGATGTGTGTGTTGATGTGTGTGTTGATGTGTGTGTTGATGTGTGTGTTGATGTATGTGTTGTGTGTGTGTTGTGTGTGTTGTGTGTGATGTGTGTGTTGATGTGTGTGTTGATGTGTGTTGATATGTGTGTGTTGATGTGTGTGTGTTGATGTGTGTGTTGATGTGTGTGTTGATGTGTGTGTTGATATGTGTGTGTTGATGTGTGTGTTGATGTGTGTGTTGATGTGTGTGTTGATGTGTGTGTTGATGTGTGTTGATGTGTGTGTTGATATGTGTGTGTTGATATGTGTGTGTTGATATGTGTGTGTTGATGTGTGTGTTGATATGTGTGTGTTGATGTGTGTGTTGATGTGTGTGTTGATGTGTGTGTTGATGTGTGTGTTGATATGTGTGTGTTGATGTGTGTGTTGATGTGTGTGTTGATGTGTGTGTTGATATGTGTGTGTTGATGTGTGTTGATGTGTGTGTTGATATGTGTGTGTTGATGTGTGTGTTGATGTGTGTGTTCTGTGCAGGACATGGCTCTGACTAACGAGGAGAACCTCCCGATGTTGACCCGCTGTGCCGTCCTGGGTCTGGTGGCAGCGTACCTGAACTTCCTGAGTCAGATGATCGCTAACCCTCCATTCTGCCAGCACGTCAGCAAGGTGAGACACACACTCCTTCAGGTCTGACCTCACACTGACACACACACCTTCAGACCTGACCTCACACTGACACACACACCTTCAGGTCTGACCTCACACTGACACACACTCCTTCAGACCTGACCTCACACTGACACACACTCCTTCAGACCTGACCTCACACTGACACACACTCCTTCAGGTCTGACCTCACACTGACACACACACCTTCAGACCTGACCTCACACTGACACACACTCCTTCAGACCTGACCTCACACTGACACACACACCTTCAGATCTGACCTCACACTGACACACACTCCTTCAGATCTGACCTCACACTGACACACACTCCTTCAGATCTGACCTCACACTGACACACACACCTTCAGACCTGACCTCACACTGACACACACTCCTTCAGGTCTGACCTCACACTGACACACACACCTTCAGGTCTGACCTCACACTGACACACACTCCTTCAGGTCTGACCTCACACTGACACACACTCCTTCAGGTCTGACCTCACACTGACACACACACCTTCAGGTCTGACCTCACACTGACACACACACTCCTTCAGGTCTGACCTCACACTGACACACACACCTTCAGGTCTGACCTCACACTGACACACACACTCCTTCAGGTCTGACCTCACACTGACACACACACACACCTTCAGACCTGACCTCACACTGACACACACTCCTTCAGGTCTTACCTCACACTGACACACACTCCTTCAGGTCTGACCTCACACTGACACACACTCCTTCAGGTCTGACCTCACACTGACACACATTCCTTCAGGTCTG
>NW_027640032.1:0-2000 GCF_949606895.1 Notothenia rossii | reverse complement strand
TGTCCCGACTCTGTATTCATTTTCTGAAATTGTTATGGCTTCAATTGGTAGTTTCAGCTTTTCTCCGATACAGCATGATGTCCTTTCACAGTGTTTTATCACGTCATAAAAGTACATTTAAAAACATTTGGTTCAGCATTCTGTTGAAATGATCTCCAACCATCTCGTACCTTGGAGAGTGATGTCATGTTGATTAAGTTCACTTCTTAACACTTTGAATTGTCGCGCACTGAAAGGTGCTATGTAAATAAAATTGCCTTGCCTTGTCTTATGTATACAGTCAGTTAGAGTTAACTTTGGCCTTTCGTACTGAAATGTAAACAATAAATACTTAACCTCTAAAGTACAGTCCCATTCCTTGCACCATTACTACATCAGCTTTGTAGTGTCTTTTGATTGGGTGTGGAGGGTTTTCTTGCACTCACCATATGCACCATATCCTCCCATATCCCAGCACCATGATGAATCAGTCTCTGCATGTTTTTCCTTATAACTAACTGATGTCAAAAAGCAAGAAGAAGTTATAGCATGTTTTGATTATTTTAGGTCTGTGTTAACAAGTGTATTGACAAAAAGTGGAGAGGCCACTTTACTCATTGTCTACTTCTATATTGCTTTTTTTTCTCAGAGATCAGATGAGAGGAATCAGGTTAGAAGTGTTATGGAGAAACAATGCAGCCTCTCATTTAGTGGCTCAGTGGCTTTCAATCTGAGGCTTTCAGGAAGACGTATAGAAAGATAGAGAGAGGAGACAGAGAGGGGCAGGTGGTGAATGGAGAGAGAGTCGATGATTTCCCCCAGCACCTGTCTCAATAGTGTCTCTCGTCGCTCATCTGACCCATTGGTTTTGCTGAGCCATGGGGAAATCTGATTGGGCTCATTACCCTCTCCTCAGAACTGATGCAGGAAGTGCAGGGAGAGAAACAGAGAGCCTCTTCTCCAGCTCATTGTGAATTGACACCATCACCAGCGTTGTCACTATCAGGAGTGTATGGCCGTCTGCCAAGCCTCTCCCTATCTAGCCTGGCTCTCCGCTGCCTCTGTGCCTTTGTGCGCTGGAAACAAATGAGCGTGGTCTCCTCACTGTGCCCTGGTGCAGTGTGGGAAGGACGTAGCAAACGGAAACTATTGGCATGCATTGTCTCATCCATTCGGCTGGCCGCTGAATAAGAAGGGATGGGGACAGGTACCGTGAAGGGCATGTGAGGTAACAATGTCCACATCAGCGGCAGTGATTGGTGGTCCATTTTCCTGGCAGCTCTGAAGTGAGGCAATAACGGCGAAGATTGTAAATTAACCTCATTTGTCCATGTCACCAAGGTCACCGGAGTGGGCTAATGTTCTACGATCTAACACAACAAATTCACAAAACAAACCCTGTACAGGGCACTGGAGAGCACAGATCATCACTAAATCCATTCCCATTATGAAAATAGTATGTGCATCCACCCCCGTGATTTGCATACACTCCAACATGTTATGGGTTCTTCTTTGGCCAATATGGAAACCTTCCACCAATTTTTATGATAATGGCGCCCGTGGTTTTTCCATAAATGCTAACAATCCAAATGAAAAACACAACCTTTTGAGTGTAAACCAATTCCAATGTATTCATATTTTCATTATTAATACCATGCCATCTTGCTACCTCCTAAAAGTTCAAATACGCAGTTTAAAGTGAGAGAATTGTTCTACTAACAAATTGTAATACTTTTCTCCATATGGTTTCAAAGGTTAGCTTTTAAATAGTTTGCTTTTTCCTAATAATTGCATAGAAAAATGTTACCTAGTTTAGAAATGATTATAGGAAAAACACAGAGACAGTTTCAAGCTGGTACATTGAGTTATTTCCAATTAAGGATTAGTCAGAGACTTGTAGTTCAGCTATACATGGCAAAATGTAAGTTCTCTAATGCCAAACAAACAATGAAACCAATGGAATTAATAAATATCTGCTAGGGTTTGAATAGAGCCAGTCTTCTTAGATCCTCTGAATTTAA
>NW_027640033.1:122005-158180 GCF_949606895.1 Notothenia rossii | reverse complement strand
CTACTATTACTATTAATGCCTTGTGTCCACCATGTGGTTTTCAGCATGCTGTCACTGGTTCATGTCAGGTCACAGAGTAAGCACGTGAGCTCCATCATAACAGTAATATACCTCCAACGTCCTCTCTCAAAATTATTCATACTACTTTCTATGGAAAGTTGAATTCATCTAAAACCCAGTGATGGTAGTTATTTAGTTGGAATGGAAATGTTGGGCTGCGCATCATGTGAGCTTATTGGTTGATGAACTAAAATGCAAAGGTTATTCTCAGAATCTTCATAAGAATAACATAAACTGCTGTGCAGAAGTCTATAAGTGACATGGAGCCCACAGAAGGATGGTTCAGCCTTACCAATGAATCATTACCACAACTCAGAAGCCACCTGCTGCTGCCCCTCAGCGAGGCAGCTGAAGCACTGTGAATGAAACAAACAATGCCTTTTAGGTTTAAATACATTATTAAAATAAATAATAGTTTAATGAGAACTCATTTTTTTGTTAGTTTTCATTCAATTGACCTTGATTTTTGGGGAAGAAACTGGTAGGCCAGATGCTACCTGCAGTATGGGCCGACTTCTAACCTCCAGTACCACCATCAAGGCAAACACATGACAATGCCTGGGTACTCATTGTATTTGCGTTGACTCGTTCACTTTCCAAGTATCCGAGTATCCTGTACAGTAGCAAGCAGTATCATTTATATCAGTACCAACCAGGGATCGTACCGGCCCTTCAGTCAAGAGTGTATACGTTCATGACTGCCGACACACAACTGATGCAGTTTGGTGAAATTATGAAATCTCTAACTCAAATAAAAAAATGTAAACCACCAATTTACAACAACAACAACAAAGACATTAAGACATTAAGACAACATAACGTGGTTATCTTTTTCATTTCCCCCCCAGCAACCAGGGATTAGGTCCAGGGCTTTCTGCGGGCCCATAGTTGAAGAAGAGAAGCGGTGTTTGTGTAGCAGATAGATATTTGTCTGTTTCTCTTTGTGCGTCATCCTCCCCAACGGTTGGTGATCTTCCAGCCTGATAAGGTTTCTCTCCTTGATCGGGAGATAGGAGACAGGCAGGCAGCCCACTGAGGCTGAATCCCTGGGCTTATATTTTTGGCGGTTGAGATGGGAGACGTGATAAAACTTGGCGGCGATTGCTGCTGCTGATATTGCAAAGCAAAAAAGAGAGAGAGAGATAGAGAGATTGGAGGTTGAGCAGATGGAAGGAGGGATGGAAGATGGAGGCCACATTGTATTACATCTGGCTGTTGCATGCCATTTCCTTTGCCTTGTTGCGTTGTTGTTGGCTCTTTTGTTTGTGATTTGCTGGGGATGGATAACTTGATAATTTAAAGATGAGAAATGCAGAGGAGGGCTGCTTAAAGGTGTGGTGATAGAATGGAGGAGAAGAGCAAAACAGAGAAAGAGTGGAAAAAGGGTTTGGAATACATAGCTGCTATGAATGTGTTGGAGTGTGCTTTAAATGGCAGCTCCCCGCCCCTTTGTGAAAGATGTTTGGGGCTGATAAGCAGGCTGCTGATGGTAGATAGATAACACTCTGCAGATCCACACTGCTGATTTGTGTGTGTGTGTGTGTGTGTGTGTGTGTGTGTGTGTGTGTGTGTGTGTGTGTGTGTGTGTGTGTGTGTGTGTGTGTGTGTGTGTGTGTGTGTGTGTGTGTGTGTGTGTGTGTGTGTGTGTGTGTGTGTGTGTGTGTGTGTGTGTGTGTGTGTGTGTGTGTGTGTGTGTGTGTGTGTGTGTGTGTGTGTGTGTGTGTGTGTGTGTGTGTGTGTGTGTGTGTGTGTGTGTGTGTGTGTGTGTGTGTGTGTGTGTGTGTGTACACTTCTGACCTCCTGCTTTCCACTTCTTCCCAGAAGACTCATGCAGTGCCTTGGTGGTTTTCCCTTGTGTTTTTTCGCCCTCTTTGTTCTGCTTTTAGCTTGATGTGAACTTTTGATAAGCCGCAGGGCCTGATCTCCGGTGCAGATAGCGATCGCCATGTGTGATTAGAGTTGTTATCAGGCTGGAGCAGGCAGGAGCCGAGGCTCCACCGCAATAACAACCGACCCAGACAGGAGCAGCCGGGTCCGGACCCTGGCAATCAGTTCCAGCCCTAATGGGATTAATGTTGTTGTATAATTAGATTATAGGTGTGAATGCATTTCTTTTTTCCCTCAATCTTTTCTCACTCATTCAAACTCCCCTCCTCCTCAATCTTCACTCCCCTCTCTCTCCTCCTTAACAAGCACTGTCATTGATTAATTTAATTTAAATTAATAGCACGTATTACTCATTCCAGATTATGTGTAAGATAGCATTTACATGTTGGGAATTTTGGTGTTAAGTGATTATTATCTCAACAGTGTTTTTTCTTTTATTATTACATTATTTTCTGTTAAAGCTTAAAACTTGAAGAGCGTACAGTAAAAAAAAAAGGGGGGGGGGAAGTTACAGCATCAGCAGGATGACTCGCACTTGATTCTACTGACAGATATTAAAGTGGCTAGATGGTGACTGATTGGACGCAAGCGATTCTCATACTCACAATCAGATAGCTTGGTTTGAGAGTTGCATGCTTGCAATCAGTCACACACACATTTGCATGCAGTAAAGTATCGGCAACAAAACACAGAAACTCTTCAGAAACATAGAAATGATCCCGTTTTCAGTGTGTATCGGGTAGTCCTGATTGGATCTCTGGGAGAAGAATCTTTGAAGGTTCAAGCTGAAAATCCACTTTCCATAGCACTTCAATACCTAAACATTATTGAATTTGGATTCTTCTTTTCAACACTCTTTCAATCATTTTCCTTGCTTTTGTCTAAGGCTTAAGCTTGTTCTCATTAAAGTGTATGTTTGCACTGTAGCTATCCGAGCAGCGTTGACAGAGAGTGTGTGTGCATGGCCAGATAGACCAAAGGGGGAAGTTGGCAGGGTTATAGAGGAAACACCGTTTGTGTTTGGTGTGTGGATGAGTTATTACCCTTTCCTGCTATTTACAGGGGGTGGCCTTGTTGTGAATTATGGTTCCCCAACTCAGCACCGTTGTAAAACGATGTCACCCTTGACCTCCGCACTGGCAACTTTGTATGAGGGAGGAGAGAAACATTGCCTCGGCCAACAGTAGCATAATCGAGGTCCAAACTGTTTGCTCCAGCAGTAATTACCACTCTGCCAGCTCTTCCCAGGGAGCTTTGTGAGGGCTTAACTCACGGCTGACGGGCTCCCTATCAGAGATGCTAGATGTTTAACTAGAGTAACTAAAGAATACAAGCCTGCTGCTCCAGCTGCTGCCCCATCCATAAGATCACAGGTTTGAGGACACATGCAAGCTGTCATCATCATGATGGAAGACAATTGAGAAAGCCTAGGGTGTGCACAAAAATGGCAAATCAAAGAATATGAACCCAACAACGTTATCATAGGAGACCCAATGGAGGTCAGTAGGGTCACTTAGAGAGTGTAGTACTGAAGCAGCTATGTGTAGTTGCTGGTAGGTTTTCTTGTGTAGGAAAGCTGTAGTCCACAGCTCTGATCTTTGGTCAGGATCACTCTGGACACTCAGAACAGTGTGTTCAGTGTATGTGTTTGAATATATTTGTGTGTGTGAGAGAGACAGCCAGTGTTATGACAAGCCCCCCCCAGAGCAGTGATAAGACAGGCCATTTGCTCCTACTGTGCTGAGCGCTGTGTTCCAGGGTGTTAAGGCAACCTGGGCAAACAACACCGCCTGACCTGCTTTTACAGCCGCCACACACACACTACACACACACACACACACACACACAAACACACAACACACACACACACACACACACACACACACACACACACACACACACACACACACACACACACCACACACACACTCCACCACCATCACTAATGGACAATGTCTGCTAAGCTTGAATTCCCAGACCACCAATATTAATAAATATGAACAGTCATGAGTCCAAGGTTCAAAGGTCACGCCAGCCTGATAAGATGGTGTCTGGACATATCATAAAGTGCTTAATACACACACATTCTTCCGCCATGACCTTTGACCTTCTACGCACCTGCTGCCAGTGCAGTCAGCCATCATCATGTCTTTCTGCCGGTAGAAACCTTGGATTTGTTTACTGTTTGCATTATGTTTCTGTATTCATTGTAGTGGCTTCCAAGGGATGTAACTGTCATAAAGGGAGCTTTTATAACCCACATACACATTACGGACCTCATTAGAAATATAGGCCTTAATACAAAACTGTCTTTTGGCATTATGGGAAAGCACATTTTACACGAAGCCACTGGCAGATGGTATTTCCTGATGGCCGATATTTATTTTTTGGATACCAATATTTTCATGACAAAATGAAGCAATTCCACAGTAAGTGTGTGAAAGCAGAGAAGAAATGAGTAAGAGGAGAGGAGAGAAACAAACCAAATGACAGCCGCCATATGTACAGTCATGAGATATGAAGAAAAGGGGACAATAAGTGAAAGAGGAAGCAGAGGAAAGAGGAAAACTGGAGGCGATAAGGGCGACTCGGTGTCCGAGACAATGCAAATAGAAAGAGGAGATGGTGCGGGAGCCTCCTGGGAGCGACTTAACACAGGGGGTCTAGACCAGCGGCTCCTCTGGCTGTCTTTTAAACACACACACACACACACACACACACACACACACACACACACACACACACACACACACACACACACACACACACACACACACACACACACACACACACACACACACACACACACACACACACACACACACTGCTCCCCAGATTTACACGTTATGGGTAAGGCTTCTCGATGAGCCATTTTGTGGAGCATCGTTAATCTGTGGGGGGGGTGTCACTGGGGGTCTCGCTGGGTTTTGAAAATGTAACTTTTGACTCATTTGTCAGGGCCACTTGTTGTTGCAGTTCCCTCTGGCTGCCAACAGAGGATGATACAAGTCATAAATGACTTGTTTTCAGTAGTTTTGTCATTGATTACATTTTGAAAAGTGAGGGCTGTGTTGCGGAGCTCTCTCTCTCTCTCTCAGTATCAGTGTGGACATTATGAGTCATGTGAGCCAGTAGTGTAGCAGTGATCCGGGCCTGTGGATTGCTTTGTGCTTGTGTAAACCGTGGTGCCGTGCCTCCCCGACTGATAAGTGAACTGCCAATCAACTGGCTGTGCAAGTGTGTGTATAGTGGGGCGAGAGGTGTTTGTGTGTGTATGTCTAGCCCTACAGTACGCTCATAGACTATGCGGCATGTGCCATAGGTGGAAAAAGTAATATTTGGGACATTTATTACAAATCAGTTACTATAAAAAAAGATTTTGAAAGAGGAATCCACTCTGACAGAATTCCTTGTAAATACACACACAAAGTTGTCATGTCAGAACTTAGGTCTGAAGATATCAATACTATCTTAATTATAGCTCCGTGTTCAGCTTGTGTAAACTATACTGTCTTTATTTTCAATGTGACAAATAGTCCCTAAGCTTTTGAAGGCATTCAAACACTAAGGGCTTGCCTATGGAACATCTGACAACATGAAGCCATGGTTCCCAGCCACTAGGGTTGCAGGATGACAATTTCTGCTATATAAATGTTCTTCCAAATAAACTTTACTATTTCATTTAAAGATGTATTTATCCCTCTGTTAAAAAAAGGAATACAACTCTAATATGGAATGAAAGGAGAGGTTCCAAGGAGACACCTTTGCATTTAAGGCCCACACGTAGGGTCGCTACTAATGTGAGGAAATTATGAAAGTGTACATTCCATTTTCACAAGGTGTTATAATTCAATTTCTTGTTTTGATCCAATGTCCAAAACCCAATGATCGTCAGTTTACAATGACCTACAACAAAGAAAATAAGCATTATTGATGATCAAAGTATTTTTGGATGATGTATCTGCTTGATAACTCGGTTAATTGTTCAAACTATGGTCACGCCAAAGGATGTGGGTGCCCCATGATGTAGCCTCTTACTGTTTATTTAACATATGCAATCTCACATTCAGAACATCCGGATGGAAACACATGACCAAATAAACAAATCCAACATTTGACTCATTATTAATATCAGTAACGAAAAGTCCATATCGAACTCTTTAAACTCTAAACATATTTTCTGTCTGTAAGGAACTATTCAACCAACGTGTTGTTATCTCCCTGATTAATGAGTCCCTGTTGTTGAATCATTTATGATGGGCGTGTGCATTAAATCTAACTTAACAGCCTGGAGTGACAGGAAGTCAGAGCGTAAACACGCCTCCTGTTTGTAGACTTACCACAATGTCTCTGCTATATCAGGTGAAATGAGAAAGCCCTCCATGACCTCTGCCTTCTCTCTCTAAATAATCTCCTCTCCCTTCAATTTATTTAAAAACTCTACCCCTCCACCTTCAGTTCTCTATCACCCCTTCTTTCATTCTATCTATCTGCCCCCCCCCCCTCTCTGTCTCCAGCCAGACCCCTAGCCTTGGCGCAGCAGGTCTTGGCGGTATGATAATGTGGAAAGTTGAACTGGCCCCATTACAGCGAGGCTGATGGTTGGGCAGATAAGGCTGTTGATAATGGGTGCAGATAGCGCTGACACAGCGGTCCAATAGCCTAGCCCTGCCCCCCTCCCTCCTTCCCTCACCCCTCCAACCCCCCCCCCCCCCCCCCCATTATCATTCCTGCCCACCGATGGGCTCCCAGAACGCTATCTCCTCTCCATTTCCACTCCTGCGACAGATAAGAATGGAAATACTGACTTCATAGCTGACTGATTAAAGTGTCTGCCTTTCTTGATAATACACAGATAAATTATGTTTTTCTTCTTCTTCTTCTTCTTCTTCTTCTTCTTCTTCTTCTTCTTCTTCTTCTTCTTCTTCTTCTTCTTCTTCTTCTTCTTCTTCTTCTTCTTCTTCTTCTTCTTCTTCGGTGGTGGATGTGTGTTTGAAGAGGGAAGAGGGAATTTCAACTTTAACTCTTTTGTTTCTGTTTCAATCGTTTCTTTAACTGTATGATCTTTCGTTGGGATTTTTGTACCCTTTGCAAGTACGGTTAATTTGTTAGTTTAGTGTTTTTCCGTGCCTCGTGGCGGGGATGGCGTCCTCCGGGGCGCCGCCGGTGTCTCTGAGACACGGAGTGCGGCTGGTGGCTCAGGCCGCAAGCACAGTGGAGCAGGTGCTGCTGGCTGTGGGGGATCAGGTCGGTCATGTAAATATCTCCTATGCTTCCCGCATGAACAAAGCGGTCGTGGTCTTTTTGAAAGACCAGAAATATGTGACGGAACATATCGAGAGCGGATTAATGCTAAACGAGGAATACATTCAAGTTTCACCGCTGGCGACACCGTCCACGCGGATCACTGTGTCTGGCGTTCCTCCGTTCATCCCGAATGAGGCGCTGGAACGGGAGCTGAAGCGTTTTGGTAAGTTTGCCAGTAGTCTCCGCACTGTTGCTCTGGGGTGTAAGGATGAAAAGTTAAAACATGTCCATTCTCTGCGGAGACAGGTTTTCATGTTTCTGAATTGTCCCACTCAGACACTAGATGTGTCCTTCCGGGTGAGGCACGAAGAGGGTTTTTATATGGTTTATGCGAGCTCAGGGAGCGTAAAGTGTTTTGAGTGCGGGGAGTCGGGTCACAAACGTGTTGCATGTCCACAGAGACGGCACGCCGCTCCACCGGGTGCGGCTGGGCCCGGGGCCGCCGAGCCGGGGGCCACCGGGGTAGCCGAGCCGGGGGCGGCCGGGCCGGGAGCCGCTGGGGCAGCCGAGCCGGGGGCCGCTGGGGCGGCCGAGCCGGGGGCGGCCGGGGCCACTGGGGCGGCCGGGGCCTGGGGCGGCCTGGTCCGCGGCAGCGGGACCCGGTGTCGCGGGGGCTGCTGCTGCACCCGCCGGGGCCCCGGTGGCTGCGGAGGAAGTAGGGATGAATATCGTGAGAGATGAAACAGGGACTGCAGAGAGTGTGGTGAGTGTGAGAGGAAAAAATGTGGAAACAGGTAAACGGGTGAGAGATGATCTAGCAGGACAGGTGAGGACTGGTGCTGTGGGACAGGTAGAGGCTGTTGGCGCACAGAAGGAGCTGCCGTCTGGCTCTGGGCGGCAAAAAGAGTTTCAACAGGCTGCAGACAATAATGAGGTGACAGAGATGGACACAGACGGTGAGGGGGATTCTGACTGTGGTTCAGTTGCAGATAGTCTCTCTCAGAACGCAGAGATATATTCTTTGGAAGAGATTAATGTCTTTTTAGACGAGTCTTTTGGCAAGTCAGTGGAAGTGAGAGATTTTTTCCCTGACATTGACAAGTTTCTTCATACAGTGAGAACTCTTCAGAAAGTTGTAGGGTTAGACCTGCTGGATGAAAAGAAACGTTATCGTCTCAGGAGGCATGTAACTGCTATGAAAAAAGATACGCCAGGAAGCAAAAGAGGGAAGAAACTGAAAAGGTCTAAATAATTTCAACATGATCATGCAACACTGGGTGTCTCCTCTCTGCTGTGTGTACCTGTCTGTTCTTTCTCTCTGTCTCCTTCCTCTAATGCAGGCTTTAAGGGTTGCTTCCTTGAACATGAACGGGGGTAGAAGTGCACAGAAAAGAGCTTTAGTGTTAGAAGTCTTTAATCAGAAAAAATTAGATTTGATATTTCTGCAGGAAACGCACAGTGATAGCCTGAATGAGACGGACTGGGGGATGTGGTGGGGGGGTCAGTATGTACTCAGTCATGGCTCAAACCTTAGTGCTGGAGTAGCTGTTTTATTCTCCCCCTCTCTAAATGTAAAGATTTTATCCAGCACTGAGATAGTGGCAGGTAGAGCCTTGATGGTGAAAGTGGAACTGTTAGAGTTCAGTTTCACCTTTATTAATGTGTATGCACCCAATCAGGGCCCTGCACACACATCTGTGTTTCAGTTATTAAAAGACAAGCTAGACACTAGTGTACAGGGGGAGTGTGTTATACTGGGGGGGGACTGGAACGTTTGCACTAATGTCACTTTAGACAGAATAGGACGGGAGCCGCATCCTCAGTCGTCCCTTTTACTGTCACAGGTGATAAGAGAGGCTGACTTAGTGGATGTGTGGAGGATGAAGCATCCCTCCGTTAAACAATACACCTGGATGAGAATGCTAGATGGGGGCGTCAGTGCAGCCAGGCTAGACAGATTTTACATGTCTTCTTCTTTTATTACTCGTGCAGTGAACTGTCACATCCAACCTGTTGGTTTTACAGATCATCAGCTAGTTTCTTTGGATTTGGTTTTATCCAACACAGAGAAACCTAGATAGTTCTGGCAGTTTAATGTTAACATTTTACAAGATTTGATTTTCTGTGAGAATTTTAATTTGTTTTGGATCAACTGGAAATCAAAGAAAGAGTCTTTTCCCTCCCTGAGTCAGTGGTGGGAGGTAGGAAAGGCTCAGATTAGAGTGTTCTGTCAACAGTATACAGCCTACTCCACTGCAAACATTAGGAGAGCTATAGAGCAGTTAGAGAGAGAGATCAGAGAGTTAGAGAGTGTGTCTGCTCGAAATATAGAACAGTCCCTCCTAAAACAACAACAGCTTAACTGTTTTCTTCAGGAGAAAGCCAAGGGAGCTCTGATCAGAGCCCGTTTTACTTCCATGAGAGACATTGATGCACCAACCACCTTTTTCTTCAACCTGGAGAGGTCTGTGGGCCAAAGGAAGCAGATGGTATTTCTGCGTCTTCCCGATGGACAGGTAACCTCTGAACCTGCTGAGATGAGGAGACATGCAGTGTCCTTCTACACGGACCTGTTCAAAGCCGAAGGTTGTGACGTGGAAGCCGCTGATGAACTTTTTCAGGGTCTTCCACAGCTGAGTCCAGCCGAAAGTGACACCTTGGGCTCTGACATTACGCTGGAGGAACTGATCTCTGCGGTGACACAGATGGCCTCCGGCAAGGCTCCGGGCATAGACGGTTTACCTGCAGACTTTTTTAAACATTTTTGGAGCATTCTAGGACATGATTTGTTGGATGTATTGATGGAGTCCTTTGGGAAAGGGACTCTTCCAGCTTCCTGTAGGCGTGCAGTGATTTCACTGTTGCCTAAGAAAGGAGATCTAACCCTGCTGAAGAATTGGAGACCTGTGGCTCTCTTATGTACGGACTATAAGATACTGTCAAAGGTTTTAGCTAACAGACTGAAGTGTTTTATCGAACTTCTTGTTGGTACTGATCAAACATATTGCATCCCTGGCAGATCAATTGTGGACAATTTTTTTTTGATGAGAGACACTTTTGATGTTTGCAAACTGTACAATATAAATGTTGGTATTATTTCTATTGACCAAGAGAAGGCCTTTGATCGTGTGGATCACACTTTTCTGGCTGCCACATTGCAGGCTTTTGGTGTTGGGGAGCATTTTTTGTCCTGGGTGAAGTGTTTGTACAGTGATGCATGTTGTGTTGTGAAAGTGGGGGGAGGGCTGAGCAGACCTGTACCAGTTAAAAGGGGGATCAGGCAGGGCTGCCCTATCTCAGGCCTATTATATAGTATTGCCATCGAGCCACTTTTGTGCAGGCTTAGAAACCGGCTGAGGGGCCTGAGTCTGCCAGTGTCAGCTCAGGCCCCCCCGGTGGTTGTATCAGCTTATGCTGATGATGTCAGTGTTTTTATCCAGGGTCAGCGAGATATCCAGGAGCTACAGGACAGTTTAGTTTTGTATAGGAAGGCTGCCTCAGCCAAAGTTAACTGGGAGAAGAGTGAGGCAGTTTTGGTAGGTCAGTGGAGTTTAGAAAATAGGCCCAGTCTTCCTGGTAACCTCAGCTGGGGAAACGAGGGTTTAAAGGTCCTGGGAGTTTGGTTGGGGTCTGAGGACATGGTGGCACAGAACTGGGAGGGATTGCTGGGAAAGGTGCGAGCAAAATTAGCCAAATGGAAATGGCTGCTACCCCAGCTGTCCTACAGGGGAAGAGTTCTTGTAGCCAACAATCTGGTTGCCTCATCTTTGTGGCACAGACTCCAGGTGTTAACCCCACCGCCGGACCTCATGAAACAACTGCAGCGGCTCCTCGTGGATTTCTTCTGGTCGGGTCATCACTGGGTGCCAGCATCGGTCCTGTACCTCCCTGTGGCGGAGGGGCGGCAGGGCCTTGTGGACATTACTGCGAGGACTGCTGCTTTTAGACTGCAGGCAGCTCAGCGGCTGCTGTATGGTGCCTCTCCCTGCTGGCTGGCTATGGCCCGGCTGTTGCTCTGGAGGGCAGGGGGCTTTGGTTTTGATAAACACCTGTTTCTGCTGAAGGCCCCTGCGTACAAGATAACTGGACTTGCACCTTTTTACTGCTCAGTCATCAATGCCTGGAAGATTCTGAGTTTTACCAGACCACCCGACCCCCGGCCTGGGATGTGGCTGTTTGAGGAGCCCCTGTTTGACACTGGTTTTCTTTCCGGAACCATTTTCTCTTCAGCCGCCCTAAAAAATGCGTTCATTGAAGCGGGAGTGGTAAAACTTGGCCATTTGACAGGGATCTCCACGGAAAAACTGGCTGAGGTGACGGGCATTCGATCAACTCGAGTTCTGGAGAACCTGGTAGAAGAGGTGTGGCAGTCGCTGTCGCCATCCCACCAGACTTTTGCTCTGGATGCAGATCTGGCCGACCAGTGGAGAAAGGGACATGATTATGTTTTTCCTGCCTTGAGGGTGGGTCTTGCGGTGGGGGAATGGAGAGAGGAGGATGGTCTCCTGCTATCACTGGGGACTCTAACACCTGGAATGTTCAGCTCCTGCAATGGGAAGAAGCTATATCTTAGCTGCGTAAAGGTGCTAAACCTCAGCTCGCTCGCAGGCGTCAGAGAGTCGAGGTGGACAGATGTGTTTGGTTTGGGCTCTTCCCCTCAGGGCAGCTGGCGGATCCTGTATAAGTCTCCTGTTGAAAAACGGATGGCTGACATCCAATGGAGAATTATACACGGTGCAATAGCCACTAACAAATACAGGGCTCATTTTGACCCAGGCACAAGGGGGGGCTGTCCGTTCTGTTTTATGGCAGAAACATTGGAGCATTTAGTGGTGTCCTGTCCCCGGTTGGCTGGTCTTAAAAAAATGTTACAGGAGTGGGTGGAGGGGTTCGGGGAGGTTTTCTCCATACCACTTTTTGTCCATGGCCCCAAATACATCCTGAAAAAGAAGGAAATCCTACTATTGATCAATTTCTTGTTTGCTAATGCAAAATTAGCAATCTGGAAAAGTAGGAAGAACAAACTTGCTGGAGTAGGGTGGACGGATGCAGTGCTCTGTCTGAGGGGGCTGGTGGCAGCGCGTCTGAGGGTGGAGCATGCATACTATACGCTGATCAATCATCTACAGGGGTTTCTGGATGTGTGGGCTGTTGGGCAGGTTCTGTGCTCACTGGGGGAAAATGACTCTCTAATATTGAAGTTTTAAAGGGTAGGTGAATTTTTTTGTTTTTAAGGTGTGTAAAAGATGATGTTTTGAAATGGGTAAAACGTTTTCAAATGACATTTATTTGGTAGACGTGAAAATCTGTTTATTTATTTGATTTGTGTAATGTTTTTTGTTTTTTGTTTCGGTGTATAGTTAAAACAAATGGAAATAAAATTTTGTTTTAAAAATCTTCTTCTTCTTCTTCTTCTTCTTCTTCTTCTTCTTCTTCTTCTTCTTCTTCTTCTTCTTCTTCTTCTTCTTCTTCTTCTTCTTCTTCTCCTCCCCCTCTCTCTATCTAGAAAAGGGTGGGGCGCACCAGAAGGAAGAAAAACCCTTTCCTATTTTCATTTCTTTTTCTTTTGTTGAATTTTTTTTGGAGGAGAGGGGAGATGAAGTGCAGAGCGAAGGGTGGGGGCAATTGAGAGATTCTTTAGTGGTCACAAGATTGGAGGAGAAGCATTGAGATGTGCAGTGTATTATACATGTGCCGATCCTGTTGGCTGTATTGATGTGTTAAAACAGAGGCTAAAAGATCTTTCCAGAAGGGCCATCAGTACTACCCTGAATATAAAGAAGATCTGTATTACTGGCTTTTTTAGTCGTTATAAAGGCAACAAGGGTGGCTGCAGGGGGGGGGCAGCCCAGTGAACTCCCACTGCAGCTACAGCCGTTTCCAGGTGGACCTTTTGATCACTGATTGCTCCAGTTTGATACCAGGAAAGATCCCTGATGGATATGCTCCCTGCATCCAAATCCTCTGACCCCCCCCCCCCCACACACACACACTGTATCTCCCCCTCCTCTCTCTTATCTTCAGCTCTCCAGCTCTGTGTCTGTCCAACTGCACTTCTGTCCTCCTCACTACTCCTCCTCCTCTCCATGAGGAGAAATCACTATCAGCACCATCAGGATGCAGATAATGACGTGTCTGCTGCTGTCTGTCAATATGGCCTTATATTCAAGTTTTTGGATGCACATTTCCACATTAAAAGAGACCAAAATCAATGGCAAGATTCTGATTGGGTTTGCATCATGTCAACTATAAAGCCATGACTTGACTGGACCCTCTCAAGGTGCCCTCTCATGTGTGATGCTGAAACTAAACACACAGCGGACTCCTTGTAATCCAATGGTTTAATGAAGCTGGCAAATAGAAGTAAAAGTCCACTCAGACATCGTACTCAGGACGTACGTCCCGCTCTGCTGAAGTGTCTATCTGCTGAGTCCTGCTGCAGCAGCACTGTGGCTGTCTGTGACCTCTGACCTCAGTTTGGAGGGCAACATTGATTCAGCAACATGTTTCTTACACAGTTTAAAGAAAATAATGTAATGTACAGTATAGGGCTGCACGATTTGGGGAAATAATCTAATTGCGATTTTTCTGACAGATATTGCGATTCGATTTGCGATATTTGTTTTTAAGCGGCTAGGAAGGTCACATCAAGATGCTCCCGTCTCTAGCACCCCCGCAGCCCAAGCTACGAGTGAAAGAACTAAACTTACATGAAACTTCCGTTGGGTTGCTTTAAAGTCAAGCTTCAGTTTAAGATTCACCCTGTAATAGAAACATGTGATGGAGCATTACTAACCTGACTTAGATGCTTTGTTTCACCAAACCATCTAGGAAAGCTCCATTGGAAGCCATTTGGAAAGGGCAGGCACTTTCAAAAATACTTTGCAGGTGATTGGATCAATCTGTCTATCATGGGCCACTTCTTATTGGTTAACAATGGCTGGTACATGTGTAGCACAGCAATTCTGATTGGTGTGGATGACTGACACACAAGAAGAAAAAAAAAGTTTAAAAAAAAATCGCAGGCGTTGCGATTTGATAATCGCATCATTTCAAATCGCGATTTCAATTTAAAATCGATTAATCGTTTAGCCCTAGTACAGTATCAAACATCACATTTTTGGCTTTTGGTCTTTATTAGATATTCAGTATTCTGTGGGATTCTATTTCAGCTTAATGTACCATGGTTTAACCATAAGGACAACCTGACATTTTGAAATGTTGACATTTTGAAATGGGCAATAATACGTTAATTAATCATTATACACTGGTTATACCAGTGGTTCTCAAAGTGGGGGGCGCGCCCCTCCTGGGGGGCGTAGAGGCATGCCAGGGGGGGCGCGAGAGACCAGGAGGAAAAATGGTTATTAAAAAGAAAAAGAAAAAAAACAATTCATAAATTGAAAAATTATTGATTCGAAAATAATATGATGCAGTACAGTACTATTACGTCTGTGTCTCTGTGTTTCATTAAAGCTTGGCTGTGTGTGTGTGTGTGTGTGTGTGTGTGTGTGTGTGTGTGTGTGTGTGTGTGTGTGTGTGTGTGTGTGTGTGTGTGTGTGTGTGTGTGTGTGTGTGTGTGTGTGTGTGTGTGTGTGTGTGTGTGTGTGTGTGTGTGTGTGTGTGTGTGTGTGTGTGTGTGTGTGTGTGTGTGTGTGTGTGTGTCGAACGAGCCATTTTGTGTGCGCGAGAGAGAGAGAGAGCGCACCGGTACCGGAGATCGTTTTTGTTAGCTTCTGGTGCTAGCGAGCTACACTAACGGATATAGGGAGTTTTTTCAACAACAAAGTGGAGAAGAATTCTCTCCTGAGAGACTCAGTGAGTTAAAGGACTCTCTCAGTTTTATATCAGTGGGTCTCAAACGTTTTGGTCACCATTTATGTAAACAATTATTTCCGAGGCACACGTTTATATGATCATTATAGTTATAAAAAAATAAGAGAATAAATGAAAAACAGTTATGAAATACTATATGACAGTAAAAAAGGAATAAAGTTTAAAAGGGTGGTTTGTAAAATATCCATAGAGAAAAAGTAAATCTATTTACAGTTCTGTTTCATATAGGTGTTGAGAGATGAATCCATAGATCTCTTCATTTTGCTCTGAAAGTGCACCAGATTGATGCTTTTAACTTCAATATTTTAAAAAAATCTTCCCGGGGGAGCATCCCCCCGGACCCCCCTAAGTGAGGTCCACACACAACCTATAAAAATAGCACTTTAACCCTGCTTACAGCTATATGCCTTGAGCTGATTATCGAGCCTTCATTGTAACAGTCGTGGGTACACTGTGTATTTGCGTGGGGATTGTTGCAGTAGAAAATTCCACTGTAGCGACCGGTACATTAATGGGAAACCCTAAATGTTTGAGCACCCTCTATGAAACGTCAAGCTACCCCACAGCATCCCCAAAATAAATCTCTGGCGCCGCCACTGAGCCTGACTATTTGTGTTGGGGGGGCCCGACTTTTTTTTTTCTCCAAAGGGGGGGCCTGACAGAAAAAGTTTGAGAACCACTGGGTTATACTAAGAGGTATGTTTGTAATATTTGGATTGGCCAAGCTTATGTAAAAAGGGTGGACGCAGTAAATATGAAATCACATAAAGGATTTCTTACAGGGCTGTTGTTAACAGTATTTCGACATTCTGGAAAATATGCTTATCTTACCATAATGACTGAAAGCAGGGGAAAGTGCTCTGTCGAACATCTCTGGGGAACAGCCGGGACGCCAATACGGAAGTGCAACACACTGCAGTTCATACATGGGCCGCTAGGGACTGACTGCAGAAAGGAGCAATTTCCATAGACCCCAATTTTAAAATGCCCAACTTTACAGCAGAAAAAAACATGTTTCTACCCATGGATGCAATAAATATTATTATAGATATAGTTAGATTCCACCTTCATGATTATGAATCTGTGAGTGAATTATTTTCTAACACGACCCTTTTATTTATATTAGGTCTTAAAGTTTTTGCATAAATTAGGGCGTGGTCACTTTGATGGACATGTACATGCCTCACTGTCAGCTAACAGCAACTTGTCCACTCTGCTAGGCTACAACCATAGAGGCTACAATGTTAGTTAGTCATAGTACTGTACTTGACCCTTTAGCTTTAGCCGTGTTTGTGGTGATTGTGCCTTTTAGGGAATATTGTTACAAATACCAGACAATTAAAATGTCGTGCTGTGCGCTTGAATGTACTAACAGAACTTCCAAGAAGTCTAAAATGATAATATTATACATGTTAGTCCCGTTCGCAGGTGTTTGTGTGCTTGGTAGCTTAGCTAAGGACGTAACCCTTTATACATAAATATACATTTTAGTTTATGATTCAGCCTTGGGTAAGACTTTTATAGTCTCTGGCTATGACGCCCATAATGCTAAACGGGAGCAAATGTTAATAGGGGAGCCAATTATCCCAGTGGTGGCCGCCGGAGCTAACGGAGCCGCAGGGGGCTAGCTCCAGCCGGCGTCCTGGAGCTAGCCCCCTGCTGCTCCGTTAGGTCCGGGCGGTTGAGTCCGTCTTTTTGTTAACGTGTGAATGACAAGCATTAAGAATAACAAAATATAGCTAATTCTCTTGCAGATTGTCTCATTTAATTATGAATGTAACGTTTATATAGGGGAACTACACTGTTAGCTGTAACTTGGTATGCATGTATTTCATGTTAGCTTAGCTTCTTAGCCTGAGCTAGCTCTGTTTACTTCCAGTTCGGAGGCAGCAGGTCCCGCCCAGGTCCCGCCTCGGTTCCGCCTCTTTGCCCTTATTTGGAGCAGGCGGGATTATACTCTGACGTCGCTGTCAAGCGTTAGTGGCCGACTCCGCCTACTAAGGGCTTCTCGGCAACTCTGCAGAATCCTATGGGTGACGTCACGGACACTACGTCCATTTATATATACAGTCTATGGTACAGTCCTGACCTCTCATCTAATGTTTTGCAACATATGCAATTAAGTATATTTTGGTACATTTCAAAGTATTTTTTTTTTGTAGTAAGTAAGCTTTTCCCTGAGTGTCCCCTACAATGTTTTAGTATATGCTTTCAAATGTAAAACCATTACTACATGTTGCTAAATCCACTGCGGGGCATAAACAGAAGGGCAACCATGCTCTGGGGTCTTCTTCGCTGCTTTTGGTGTATTTTGTGGCGGAAGTTACAGCACCAGTTACAGGCCCGGCATATGTACTACAGCGTGTCCAGCGTTTCCAGCGTTCTCGTGTGAACAGACACGTCAAATGAAACGAATGCGTGTGAACGGAAGACTTTTTTGAAAACGCATACTGTGCATAAACGCAAACGTTCCCGTGTGAGCGGCACCTTTGTCTCAACGAGGACACTCCAACAAATCCTAAAATCTCATATTCTGCCCATAATCTAATTATATCGTGCTTAATCTGTTATTATTTGTAATACTACAGAAGAAACATGCAACACAGATGAGCAAAACTAATAATTAAAATCAACTCTAAGGTTTACTAAGCCCTAACAGGGCTCGACAGTAACGGTTGCCAGGTTGCCATTGGCAACCATTCCGAAAAAATGTCAACCACTTCTTGTTCTTCACTTCTTGGCCTTTTCTTGTCATCAGTGGCAACCAGTTTTTAACATAAAGAAATAAGGACAGCAAACAGCAAAATGTGCACCCCAAAATAGATAAATGTTAATTATTTGTTGTATTAAGAGTGTTATTTAATTATTGTTGTGACCAGTCTGAACCTGATACTTAAAGGCCCTGACACACCAAACTGACACCAAAGAACACCCCCGACGGAACACGACTGTGTCGCCTCACGTCTCCTTCTTCTTGGCCATCAGTCACACTGGAACACACCGCAAAGACTTTAGCCGACGGCCAAGTAGCACGTACGAACTGCACATGCAATAACTCTCCTTACCAGCAGGCGGCGGTAGTATGTATTCGTCATTAAAAAGAAGCAACAACCGGAAGACAGGGAAGAAGAACAGACTCCGTGATATAAACAAACAACAAATAGCGTGTGCGTTCCATTTTCACTTTCGTCCATCGAAAACATGTCTCGTGCGGTACTGAAGCTATCAGCCATTGGAGTGTTGCTTGCGGAAGACATTCTTCGTGCCTTCTTAAAGCGTTTGTTTACGTCCCTCACTTCCGTTTCGCTTCTCATGCACTGATTCGCTAGCTGAACAGCCAATCAGAGTGATTTATTTGGCACGACTGCCCGACCCGACGCATGACCGATTCAAATAAGGCGTGTCACGGCCGACGGTGCGGGACACACCAAATTGAGTTTGGGCGACAGGGCACGCTTCGTTGTCCGACTAACACCGAAGGCCGATTTCGGCCTGGTGTGTCAGGGCCTTTAGTTGCACGTGCATTGGTGTTATTACGTAGCCATAAAGCGATGCACGTTTACTCGCGTGTTTATTTTACAAAAAATGGCGAAGCAAATTAAGTTGTTTGACTGTGGGGTAAAAAGTTCACATTTTAAATAGAGTTAGACATATTAAAAGGTAATTTACAGCATTAATAATTAATATCTAATTCTTAGCTGTGAATGGTTTTCATTTATTTAACATTAGAAATGTATTAGTCTGGCCAATCCAAGACTTCAATGCTGAAAGGCCAATGGATCTATGGTGGGGGTCAGCACAAAGGTCAAGAAAACCCACATTTGAAAGGGAGACAACGGATGACTAAGAAACTAGTGACTTGCTCAATTCATTTGTGAGGGATCTGTGAAGAACAAGACAACAGCTGCACTACTGGTATTTTGTAAACCAGCAATTGAGGGTGGACAAGTTTATTACCACATAGTATCTTAATTATTTAAAATACAAGGTGACTAAAAATGGCAACCGTATTTTCAGTTTTGGCAACCAAAAGCTGATGCCTGGTTGCCAGCCTGGCAACCACTTTTAAAAGTTAGCGTTGAGCCCTGCCTAATCCATTCATCATGATACCTCAGTGTTTGTCCATTATCATTACTACACTGAAGTGTGCTCAGGTGGTCATATGGCTGTCCCTCCAGTGATTCAGGGAGATGTGGTGTTCTCCACAGGGAGCAGCGGGACGGAACAACGTGCTGTTTGTCCGGGCCACACTGTGACCTTGATAGATTACAGCCAGAGACAGAGAAATGATAAGTCTGTGTGTGAAATGCTTTTCCTTTTCTCAGAAATATTGTGTGTGTGTGTGTGTGTGTGTGTGTGTGTGTGTGTGTGTGTGTGTGTGTGTGTGTGTGTGTGTGTGTGTGTGTGTGTGTGTGTGTGTGTGTGTGTGTGTGTGTGTGTGTGTGTGTGTGTGTGTGTGTGTGTGTGTGTGTGTGTGTGTGTGTGTGTGTGTGTGTGTGTGTGTGTGTGTGTGTGTGTGTGTGTGTGTGTGTGTGTGTGTGTGTGTGTGTGTGTGTGTGTGTGTGTGTGTGTGTTGTGTGTGTGTGCGTGCGTGATGAGTTGTATCCCTTGAACAGAGTGCACGCTCCTGCTGTCTCATTGTTTACCTTACACAGGATGAAGGAAAATAACATCTGCATTACAGTTCATTCCACATCGTCAGCTGACTTTAACTTTTTGAGGGCAGTGCTGCTGTTTTGTCATGTGTCCACAAAGAACAGGCCTAGAAAGGAGTGAGAAAAAGAGAGAACATTTTACAAAAATAACTGAAACTTTGATAAAAAGCTCAGATAACAAAAAATTACGGTGTTGTGTGGGAGTTGATATCAATGTTACATATCTGTCTTTTTTCACTCTGCAAGCCTTTCTGTTGTTTTTTAGCCCTTATCTTGCTGCACCAAAATGCCAAGAACAAAAAGGGAAGAAAGAAATAAATTACCGTGGAGATTATTCATGTGGGTTCGCTGATATGATGTTGATGCTAAAATGAAGACCAATACACAATAGCCTTTTTTTTTTGCTCTGCAAGTGTTTTTCATAATGATGTTGGTGTTTTCCCCTTGTGTGTAAAGGTTTCTGCATTGTGGGCAAGCTGTGCGTTGATAATTCTTTCCATTGCTTGCTATTAGCAGATTAGACCTCATTTAACTCTGTATGCCCTCTCTGACACCAATTCATGACATGCACAGCCTCTGTCTCCACACACACACACACACACACACACACACACACACACACACACACACACACACACACACACACACACACACACACACACACACACACACACACACACACACACACACACACACACACACATTCTGCAGGACACAGATAAGCTCAGTCCTCAATCTGTCGCTAATAGAGAGGCAAACCAGGAGTGGACAGGTTGGAATTTCCACAATGGCAGGCCCAAACGTCGCCGTCGACAATGGTGCACCGTGATTGGCTGCTATGTGGTACAGAGCCTTCTGATGCCGACCCAAGAGAAGACATGAAGACAGGCAGGTCAGCAGCTTGACCCCACTTTACATCTGAAGCCCTAATTGCTCCTGTGCGTATTACAATAGCCCTGAATTGGTGTGTGTGTGTGTCCGTGTGTGTCCGTCCATCCGTCCAAAGACGTTGGATTGATACATTCTGGTGGTTGGTTTAACCTAGGGTTACAACTACTGCATGTTTTATTTATCTATTGGTTATTTTTTGCTAAATCGAAATGTCACAAAGATAACCAGCAAGTGGGTGCTTTAAAAATGATGTATAGATCAAGGGGTTGTATAATATATAGTGATATTCATGTGTTACTGCCAAGTGAGAAATGTCTCTCTTGCTCATGGACCACGCTCTTCCGGTAACTCAACCAGTCGTAACTGGATGAGTTTGGAAACATGTCTCCAGTAGCGGTTCAGAGCCACAGTCTGATCGAGCAATGCAAAAATTCTCAAATGGAAAACACTTTTACACATTTAGTAGTCTACACATGTTAAAGTGTGCAATTGAGACAGCTTTTGACTCTTACTGAATAGTAAATGTTGTGACAGGTTTTTTTTTATCTGACTCTACATGTTTTCCCCCAAATGTTAAACTTGAAAATTAAACAGTTGCCTAATGCATCCACATGGGTTTTCATGCTGATACTTTCATTCCAGACGTCATCACTCATTTGCACGAGTGGTGCTTGATGATATTTTGTCATTTCATACAATAACGGCTCCCTTTTTTTATCATGATTGAGTACACCTGTGGAAATAGGTTGAAAAATCTGAATAACTGAAGGAATACTGTAGGAAGATACACGAAAAAAAGGACAGAATGATAAACCATTAATATAATGTCTAAGGAATGTTATTAGCTTATATTTCTTATTTGATTAGGTTATTGTAACAGAGAGAGAGGAAGACGTATTATGTACTTTCCCCTGTCCTTACCTCTTTCTGACCCTTTACCCCTGTCCCTCCACCTCCCATTCCCTCCCCAGTGACTCTTCTTGTCTGTGTATTAGTATTAGCAGCAGCAGTAGTGTCCCCTGGAGTAAAACAATCTGCTGTAATCTATCAGCGTGTTATCGGCCCTATCTGAGAGCTGAAAAAGCCAGGGCCGGGGCTGTGGCGCCGCTCTCCGGAGCTGATAAAGTTTCAGAGTTCAGCGATGATGAATGTTAAGAAACTACACCCTCGTTACCGACGATGTGGACCTGGCAAAGGCAAGCGATAGGGAGGGGTGTGTAGAGGTGGAAAAAAGAGAAAAAGGGAAGAAGAGGAGGGTGGCGGTGGTGATGGGATGGTGCGTGAGAGGAAAAAGAGATCTTCTTGGCATCAGGCGTGGGTTAAGGGGTCAGGCCCCGGTGGGTGTTTTTCCTATTTCACACACACACACACACACACACACACACACACACACACACACACACACACACACACACACACACACACACACACACACACACACACACACACACACACACACACACACACACACACACACACACACACACACACACATCAGGTCTATTCTTTCCTTAGGTTTCTCTGCTCCTGGAACAGGCCACCCTTTCTTCTATGTGCTCACCTTTCCAAGTCAGATTTCTGTGTCAATTATAATGTTTATCCAAACCAAAAAGCCTTTTATTGACAAAGAAATGTACAGGCAGCATTACAAATGTCATTTTAGAATACAAAATGCACTTGTTCCTGGATACCAGTTAAGGAATTCATGTTTTTGAAATGAAAAAAGGTAAGTTCAGATCTATTTAGTTTCTCTCCTTGGATATTGCAGGGTGCCACATTTTTATTTAGAAGTTCTTATGAAAAGAACTGACCCATGGATGTAAATGTATCTTCATGGCTCCTTGTCACTGATTACCTTTCTCTCTGTTCTGTCCACTGTGATCACACAGAGAGCTTCTATCCTGCAGCCATCGCTGTCAGGCCTCAAAGTCCCCTGATTTGGATGCAGGTGATAAGAGAGGCAGTGCACAAAGCAAAGTGTACAAACGGCTGATAAAACATTAGGTAGTTAGTCGATTGATGATGAGTTGGCCATGTTTTTTACACACATGCTGGATGGTTGCACTCTGATGTACAGGACTTTTTTATTTGAACGTGGTGTTCATTTAAAGAAACAAGTGTTGGCTTGTGTGACTCAAACAACTTGGTTGGGGCACCTTTACCTTAACACTCTTGCACATCGGATGTTTCTGAGTCCTATAAGACTGGGGTTGCTCCCTAATCTCAGACACAAGAGGGGAAAGCGATGTGGTTCTTCACTTCTTAAGCGCACAAAAGGAGACCAAAAATGTGCAAAAGGAAGAATGGGGGGAACCAGTGTGATTGTGACAAAGTTCATGAGCGTATAATAGCAGTTAATGCGTGGCGGGGCGCGGGCAGCTTTGTTCGCCAAAGTGCCGAGCTCTTAATAGAATCTGAAAGATAGAGCCTGTCTCCTCAGGCCTGTAAGGGGGGCGTTGGGTGGGTTCCACTCATCAAGGCAATAGTCCCCCCCCCCCCCCCCCCCCTCTCTCACTCTTCTCCTTGTCTTACTGTCATTCTATGAAGGAATAATTTGTCAATAATTGGCCGTGTCATTCTCGTCAAGACAGTTTGATAAAGCGCTGCCTCTTCAGGGGCCGGGCCGGAGAATATCTCAAAAATGGGGCAAGCAGGGAAAAGGCAGCATGTGGCAGCAGATCTGAGGCAGCGATAGGGCCATTAAGCGCTTTAGAAGTATTTTAGCTGAATTCACACAAAGCAAAAATAGATAAATAAATAATGAAAGGGGAAAAAGTGGAACATCAACTGTCAGGGAAGTGATACAGACTTTTAGAAATAATTTGGGAGGGTGAAAGATAAAGATTATCCCTCTTTTCTGCCAACGTATTGCCTCCTCAGCCATCGCTGAGGCTAATTCGCTTACTCAAGTGTGTGTGTGTGTGTGTGTGTGTGTGTGTGTGTGTGTGTGTGTGTGTGTGTGTGTGTGTGTGTGTGTGTGTGTGTGTGTGTGTGTGTGTGTGTGTGTGTGTGTGTGTGTGTGTGTGTGTGTGTGTGTGTGTGTGTGTGTGTGTGTGTGTGTGTGTGTGTGTGTGTGTGTGTGTGTGTGTGTGTGTGTGTGTGTGTGTGTGTGTGTGTGTGTGTGAATCCGATCCTGCCTCCGTCCACATCACTCAGCACTGTATGGCTTCCATTATCTGTTCCACTGTAAGGGGCAGGAATTTTCCAGAGATGTCCCAGAATGCTCATTATCTTTCAAATATCTCTGGATGGCTTACATCAGATTGGCTACATTTCGTCTTTCCAGGCACATTACGCTGACCCCCCCAACCCCAAAGGCTGCAATGTTGCGAGACCTGTCCTTATTGAAGAAATATAAGTGGAATAGCTGCTCTGATCAACCATCCATACAAAACCCAAGCCCACTGGCGCATTTCTTCATGCAGATGTATTATTAATCATTTGTTTAGAATGTAGTTCCGAAGAAAGGAGAGTTGAAAGATTACTCTAGTGATTCAATGTTGCACTTTTACAATAGGGATTACAAGAGACAGACAAATGAAAAAGAAGGATAGAAATAGAACCACCTGAGGTCCAAATGGCTACATTGTGAGACTTTTTCTTTTCTATTTTTTTTGGTTAGATCCATAGCTTCCTGTGAAATAGATCTCTCACACATGAACAGCCCTACTTTGTAATGCAGACTCTGATATGAATGTGAAGTCATTAACCCAAGCTGAAGCCACCCTGATGACATCATCAGGGTTCAATTTTCAGGCATAGCTGCTCCAGAGCTCCATAAGACCTTATACAACTGTTTTCATTTCCGGTCATCTTGTTCTAAGTTAACCAACAACTGAACTACAAAAAGCAGATCATTTTAGATTACCTTTAAATCCTCTGCAGTGTTTCCCCTAAGTTTTACTGCCTTGGCGCCCCGAATTCTTTTTTTTGGGACACCCAAAACATTTTTATCCTCTGGAGCAGACAGAGGAGCTCTGGATTATTGTTATTGATATCGTACAGTAACAAAGTATTTGTACATTAAAAAGTAATAAAGTACAGTGTTACACTGTACTTTATTACTTTAATTCAAACTGTATTCCCTTCTTATCATGTAGCCTACACTTCTTCCTTTCATTGATACATTTAAATCACCTGACTACAGCATATAACATACCTGCTGCAACCCTGTGCTGCTGCTGCTGCTGCTGCTTCTCTCTGCCTCATCCTCTATTGCTGGAGGCAGCTCCACCTCATCTGATCTCTGATATGAAAGCAATCGTGTTATGATCATATTGAGCTATTGGTGTGAGCCTAACATTAAACAAGCAGTCTGCTTGTCATACATTGCTGACGATACATTTTAAGTGGCAATTTGTTGAGTCACTGCCGCTAAATGCCGGTAGCATCAAGCTAGCAAATCCTGCATTAGCCTCACATCAACAAGTGACAGAACATCCAATTATCCTGAGCTAATTTACTGAATAAACCAACTCACATCTCCTGTCTTCTTTCCCCCCCAACTCATTAGACTATTCTTCTGCTGGCGTTTGATTGTTGTTTTCTGTCAAATTCAATACTGTGGTTCAAAACCGCGGTACCTGCTCACCATCTTTGAGCTATTTTTAGAATGCGCACGCTACGTTCGTTCTCGCGTTCGTGCGCGTCCACCTGGGCAGGCTGTGTTTGTCCTTCTCCGGTGACGATAACAGCTTGCGGTTAAAAAATAATAATAAACTAATTTGAAACTGGGGGGACACACAAACGGGCAGACAGCAGAGCTCGGGGCAATAATGCAGATTTGTTTGACTTTTTTACACTTGGTTGTTCTCCTCCTTTCCTCCGCTCTTGTCTCTGATTGTGAGTGTGTGCATTCATGTGTGTGTGTGTGGGGGGGCGGGGGAGCGGAGCCCCGCCCTTCAGAAACAGAGCGGAGGGAGAATGTGAATACGCAAAGCAGTGGACACTGAAACATGCACATACATTGGATAAATAACATAGGCGTTTAGTTTACTTTATTTAATAAAAGAGCACATGTTCAATGTGAAAAGTGACCGTAGATAGATTACTCCAGTTGCAATTTGGTGCTATATATATATATTTTTTTATATTAAAAAAACAACAACAAAAAACACCTTGAATTTCAGGCAGGGGCGCGGGGCTCCGTTGGCAGGGCGCAGCGCCCAGCCAAGACAATGGTAGGGGAAACACTGCTCTGTAATAACTTTGGTGTGGACATTCTGCAGTGTTCATTCACCATTGACGGTAAAAGGGAGATGCCCCTTTTTAGTAAAGGGAAGAGGTCCCCCCCTCTTCCTCAGTTCAGGGATCTGACTGATAACAGTCTGCATGGTTCTGCTCAGTAAACCCACACTGAACTTTCAGTCAACTGGTTGTGCTTTGCACACCTACTCGCTGTTTCCCTGGCATGCAAAGCTTTGGAGATACAGAGCAGCTTCAGGAGGGCTCTGGGCTCAGGCTGTGGAGCTTCACGCTAAGGTTTGAGACATTTGGGTTACACGTCCTTTTGCACAAGCAATGATCAGGCTATATTTTCAGTTTCTCACATCAAATAATACATTCAATAATATCAGATATGATAACAACTTTTTTCTTTTATATAGTCTGTTTCTTACTAAAACACCATGTGTTGCTCCTTATTGTTTAGTTGAAAAATGTATTTAATAACTGGTTTGGAAGGATTTTTTATTTCTCACATCCATATTTTCTAGATCATACTCTTCTTCTTCCTTGGCTTTGTTGCCATTCTGCTTCAATCCTCAGCTCTGTGCGTGTGTAATATAATAACAAAATGGTAAAGTGGTCTTTGAGGCTGCAGACCGCTGAAGGGAACTGCAGGTGATTATACCTGTCTTTGGGTTCATCCTGGCAAGTGTTCCCTCAGACTAATTCATTTGATCCATTGTTGACATAAACAAATATATAAGTGCAACTTCAATCACTGCTTCTTCAGGTATAGAGGTGAAGGGAGACATGGATTAGCTAATGGTTATACTTTTTAAAAATAATGTATTAAATGTATTTGATCTAATATAACACACAAGGCCGACAGGGAAACGCAGAAACGATAACGGGTCCCAAGGTGGGTAGATCTGCAGACGCAACGCTCTGGGGGGGCAAACGGTTCTGTCTGTACGTCCTATACGATCATTTCCTGATAACGAAAATACTGCTGGGCTGTCAGGAGAGGGGGAGGAAAAGAGAAGCTTCCGTGTTTTATTCTTATATGATTATATAGAGTCATTATTCATTTATTTTAAAGCTCAATAAATAACAAAGAAGACCTTTGACCGGCACTTTTCTAATTTTGTCCGGAAGATTTAAACTTTAACGGACATGTTGACCGGCGAAAACAAATTCTAACGGAAACTCTGCTGCACGGTCCCCTCGTTCCTTGGAAGAGGCGGAGAGGTGGGTGTTTTTCATCTGCTGGTGGACTAACCGGAGAGAATTACAGCAGAGCCTGAGCCCTGGCCCCTGCGTCTCCCCATCTCTGCTGCTAAATCCACCGCGGAGAATAAACGGAAGGGCAACCATGCATGCTCGTGAAGTCTTCTTCGCTGCTTCTGGTGTATTTTGTGGCGGAAGTACAGCGCCACTTACAGGCCGTGTGGCTAGGGCCTTAGTGTACATTTAAAGCTGAGGCACTTGATATGTAAAGCCTATTAGTACCATAAGTTACTAAAGATTGTTTTACAAAGTAAAGATTTCAGTTTTCTGGGCAGACTTGTTGGCAGTTCATTTCGATTCTCATATAAGATGTTCTTTTTTAGAAAGAATTTCCACCAGAATGTATCTTCCACTATCTCCACAGTGGCTGCTTTTCAGAAAAGGGAAGGATTGATCAAGGACTACACTCAGATTCTCATTTCGAGTCTCTCTGATGGAGGGGTTAGTCCTCCTGCCCACCACTCTAAAACCACAATGTGACGATTTAAAGTGAGGAGGAGGTAACCTTGGAATCCAGCATTCATTATTCATCAACAGATAGCACTTTCCCTGCAGGGCCCCTCAGAATGTAAGGGCCACAGTGGGCAAACGCTGAGTGGGTGTGGGAGGGTAATGTTAATACTACCTATCCTCAGAGAGCGCTCTCGGAAAAGGAGACATCAATCGCTTTCATCCCGCTGCTTTTATTTCACTTCAGCTCATCTTAAATGTCCATTATTCACCACAAAAAGCCAAGCCAAGCCTTTTCACAAAGACTTTCTGACACTGACGGGCCCCTCCGCACGCACACGCACACGCACACGCACACGCACACACACACAAGACCATGTGGAGGGCTATTATTAATCATGCTCCTATCAGCTCCTCACATCTTCTGCGCTATTTGCTGTTTAATCACTAAAATAATACAAAGAGGTGGGCGGTGATGCCAGGGTGGGGGTTTTGGGTTGCTATGGTGACCAAATGGAAAAGGTCAGGAGTAGTTTATCTTATCAGTGATAGGGAATGGTTACTAATTACAGATAGGTACTACCAGCGCTTAGTCCACTGGGCCCTGCCTTAAAACCCTATCAGCAATCCACACCAGCCTGATATTAAAATTATCTCTCAAGACACACACACACACACACACACACACACACACACACACACACACACACACACACACACACACACACACACACACACACACACACACACACACACACACACACACACACACACACACACACACACACACACACACACACACACACACACACACACACACACACATACACACACACACATACACACGGTACACCTTAGGCCCCAGAATACACCAGACCAGGTTGCCAAAGACAACACATGATGCTATCACATGTTTGACGTTGTGACCAGATACGTGACTTAGTCTATTGCTCACCCCTTGGATGGATGATGCAGGTTCAAACACCTTGGCTTGGGCAGAAGAGAGCAACACTGAGCCATCTAGTTCCAGAGCAGCTGCTGCATGTCAGACCTGCCGTGTGGGCCTGTCTGAGGGCAGCAAGACGCACACTGTTCACTCATGGATGTTCAGACATTGAGCTTTTAAAGTTAGTTGCTCAGAAGCATCACATATTGCGGCTGTGAAGCAATGGGAATCCTTCACGAGGTCTACAGATAGTGAGCCTTGAGAGAAAATATACTCATTTTTTTCAAGAATTGGAAAGCTGGTTAATTGCCTGACTTTAAGGTTTATCCCTCAACGCACCAGGAGGGAGGTTAACCTTATTGCTTTCAGTTTGACACGTTGTCATACATGTCCTCTCTGTTGATTTTGAACCAAAACATTGTGAATTAGATGATTAGCCCAACAGGAAACATTAAGTAATTATTTAAAAATGATGTCGTCTTTTAAAACATTGCCTCCTCGTAAATAACAGACAGGTTATCTGTTTTAGTAGCATGCCGTTATATTTGATAAAATAATCCTCTCCTATTAATGACTGGTCCACAGATTGTGTCACGGCAGGGCATGCAGCTGCAGCTCTGCTGACAGGGACATGGAGAAAGATTCCAGGTGGAAGACGGTGACCATACTTATGTTCATACAGACTAAAATCACGGCATTCTGTGCTGTACTACAGGCTTCTTTAATAATCACTCGCTGCCAACTGAAATGTAACTTGTCGGAGTCAACATGGTAACAATGATCTGTTGATTCATCAAAAATAATTAATCAGATTTAGAACTGATAATATGAATAAATAGTAGTTACATCCCAAGGTGCAATACAAACATCTTAAAACCTGAACATAGTCATATATATCTCAGAAATCAAGCTGAATGGACATTTTGTAGACTGGTGAAATTGTACATTTGAGTTTTTAAAGGAAGGTTCTTCATTTGGTTTTGAAAGTGTGTCTCTGAATAACAGAGGATCTGAATGTGGACGTCAGGTTTGATAGATTATGCAAACGTGTGTGTGTGTGTGTGTGTGTGTGTGTGTGTGTGTGTGTGTGTGTGTGTGTGTGTGTGTGTGTGTGTGTGTGTGTGTGTGTGTGTGTGTGTGTGTGTGTGTGTGTGTGTGTGTGTGTGTGTGTGTGTGTGTGTGTGTGTGTGTGTGTGTGTGTGTGTGTGTGTGTGTGTGTGTGTGTGTGTGTGTGTGTGTGTGTGTGTGTGTGTGTGTGTGTGTGTGTGTGTGTGTGTGTGTGTGTGTGTGTGATCGTGATCTTATCTCTGCACCCTCCCATTTATCATTTTTGACATTTGGCTGTACCCCCCTCTATCTGGCCATCATCTGAGGAAAGCACATTTCCCATCAGAAATCCCGTTGTGACTTTTTACGTTGCGGGGGGGGGGGGGGGTCGCTGATACTTTGGCGAGGCAGAGAGATACATTGATGTGAGCGAGCACATCTTTGTGTGTGTGTGTGTGAGAGTGTGAGAGAGAACATGGATGTTATCTGGGCACTGAGGGCTCCAGTGGTGCCCTGCCTCTTGAAAATAGCCCCTTTCTTTGCTGCTGCCAGCCATGCAGTGGGTTATATTTAAGCAGCTATCTCCTTTACATCCCTCTGCATGCTCCACAGGGCTATCGCACCAACACTGCTGCCACCATCTCACTTTATTTTTATTTTTATTTTAAGCCTTGTGACAGGAGGCGCAGATAAGAGATGCAAAGCCAAGTTGTGAGTGGCGTACCCCCCTCTTCTCTATTTCTGCTCTCTCTCCAACAAAAAGACTACCCCCCATCTTTCCATCTCTCTCTTCTCTTGTTTTTTCTTTTGGATTGCTTGTCTGTCTCTTTATCACTTCTCTGCCCTTTTATCTCCCTCCACCCCTCCCCTCTCGTGGTATTTCTCTCTGCTTCTCAGAGAGGGTTTCCTGGTAAAAGCTTCCTCTTCTTGGCAGTGGGGGGGCAGATGTACAGTATGCTGCTGCAGATCACACAGACACTGGGTTCTGTCATGTGGAACCATGGCATATTGAACTGTGGCTTGATCTGTTCTTGTTTATCTTCCATATACAGTACAACACTTGACTTCAGGTGGAGTGTGTGCATTCAAATCAATTAGAAATCCATTAACATGTAAACAGTGTTGTTTACAAGTGTCTTAACAATATACAATTCAGACACATATGCAGATATATAACTGAGAGAAAAGTGAAAATTACGTTTCATGTGTTTATTTCATTTCAAATAACTAACGAGGCAAATAGAGAGTATCTGAATTAGGGCTGCTCAATTAATCATTGTAATCGCAATTACGATTTTGGCTTACAACGATTACGAAAACAACCTAATCGAAATAAAATTATTATTTATTTTAAATTATTATTATTTTTTATTTATTTATTTTTATTATTGGTTTTTCAGTTGAATTATACTTAAAGTTCAGGGTAATCAACAGTTAAAAACATACTGTTCAATAAATGGATGTTTTCAAAGTAAATGGATAATCGTTTTTAATAATCGTGATATCAATTATTGACCCAAATAATCAAGACTATGATTTTTGCCATAATCGAGCAGCCCTAATCTGAATACATCTTTCCTATAGAAACACCTCCTTTACTTTTGTAAACTAAACAGTTCACCATTTAACATCTACTCCTTCTGAAATATCATTTATGATTACCAACAAGACATAAACAGACACTAACTCATTTGACATTTGTATTATTTCTGACCATGCAAGTGTATACAGCTATGTTTTCTAGGTACCGCCTGTCTGCATTATGGATTTATTAAATCAAGAACTTTCTGTCCGTCTGTCTCACAGACAAAAGTGTTCTCACAGGGGTCACATTTTTAGTGACCAGAAGAAAGTTTCCCATGTATCTTTGGAGAACATATATTTCTGAAACGGTAGCTTGTATGTGAACATACATTCAGAGAGTCCCTGCCCTTTTAAAATGACACCTTACTGTATTTGTTTTAGAAATAATGTGAAAATGAGGTGTTTAGATCCACAAAATAACTGCTCAACACAGTGTGATGTCATCCGGCAACAATTCATCACAGTCACATTGTAATTGTGCAGTAATATGTATGATGCACGCACGCACGCACGCACGCACGCACGCACGCACGCACGCACGCACACACACACACACACACACACACACACACACACAAACACACACACACACACACATATACACATACACAGCGTCACATTGAGGAGGCTTCTCAGTCTTGTCTCTGTTTGCCAAAGCTGTTTTTCTTGTCTCCTCCGTGTGTTTAGTCTCTGGAAACTGTGTGTGTAGCTGCACAATGGACATGACGTTTCAGGGCTGACCCATGAAAAGCGAAGGCCAGAGTACTGGAGAATGCGATCAGGAGGAGGAGGAGGAGGAATTAGGAAAACAATGAAGGAGGAAGATGAGTAAGTTAACCTTGACAGAGGAGGAAGAACTCAGTGAAACTGAAGAGTAAGAAAGAAGCCAGGGAGATGGGATAGAGGGAAGGTGAATGAAAGATGAAACATACCAAATATTTTGTATATATCATAAATTCAACTCCTGATTGCTTGAAGAGGTTTTCTTTTGTCCACAGTAAACACAGAGCTTCCTGTCACTGAGGCAGGTCTTTCCTCTGCACCATCACATCTCTCTTCTGCCTCTTTATTCAGGGTAGAGATCAAGGAGAAGGGATTGCAATCAGGCTCATTATTTCATGTAGACACACATTACAGGCAAACACTAATCTCTCTAAAACTCCAACACACACCATTTCCCACACACTTTTCACACCTTGAGAAACGTCTCTCATGCTAATCTGGCCATACATTAAAGTCTCTGTTCCACCTGTCTGCTGTGCTCGTCCTCCTTTCTTTCTGTTGATGCAGTAGATGATACACAAGCTTGTTATTAATTGGCTGTTGGCCGGATTATAGTGTGATGTAGCATGTATTGAGGAATTACTGATGTGCTAGTCAAACATGGTTCATATGTGTATATCAGTATATTGGCATAACGGTAAACTTTTGTTCAGCATCAGTATTATTAAAAAAGTGTCTTTGTTCCAGCTTTGTGCTATGTAAGACAACAACAGATGTAAAGCCATCCAGCCTGTCCATAGGGTGTGAGTAGCACAACTGCTAACAGTAAAATCATTTTTGTTGGTCAACTTCGGTCAGCTGGATCACTGTGATTTGTGGATGGCCTCAAGTAATTAGATACATTGATTGATGCCTTAGGGAGAATTGAATGAAGTTGAAAAGCTATTGTGTGTATCGAAGCTTTCTAATACATTTCTTTATATCTAGCAAATATAGAAAACATAAATGTGTCGTTTAAAAAAGGCCCAGTTATTGAGTTTGTCTGAGTCTGAGAGTTTACTCAACAGAAGGACTTTTAGAAGATAATAGCAATAACGCTATCTTAAAATGGCATCAGCATTTGATCTACTCATTGCTCTTAACCACACTGCTAAAAAGAGCTAAGGAAATAAGGGGAGCTATTAGGCGCTTTCACACCGGAGTACTTTTCCCACTATATTTCCGATAGTTCTTGAAATGTTGCGTTCACACCCAAAAAATCCGGAACTAGAACTTAGTTCATGAGAACCTTTTCACCTTTTTTCCGTCCCTGCTAGAGAGCAGGTACTTTCGTGGGAGAAAAAGGTTCCCATTTCTGATTGGCTGGGCAGATTGCAAACCACGCCCTGTAAAACTCTGAAAAGTTTTGTGAAGCCGCCATTGTATTTGCTGGCATTAGCATTATTAGCATTAGCCCAGAGCACCAACGGAGAGACTAACGACAGGGTGTCCGCGGGGTCTTAAAAAGTATTAAAAGTTGATAAATCAATTTAGCGAAAATGAAGGCTATTAAAAAGTATTAAACGGCATTTTCCACGGTATTAAGAAGTCCCACAGCAACGACAACATGAAACACCCTTTGATTTACTGAAACGACATGTCGGGAAACCCCCTCAACAAGGCGGCCCCATGCATAGCGCGCCGTAAAATGCTGCTTCTTATTCTAAGTTTCGTTGCCTTGCTCCGCTCTGTGGGGGGGGGGGGGTCCCAAGGTGGGTAGACCGACATACGCAACGCTCTGGGGGTCCAACGGCTCCGTGTGTAAGCCCTATATGATCATTTTCTGATAAAGATGAAATAGCCCGCCTCCCTCTCCCCACGTCTCCTGCTGCTGCTGGGCTGTCAGAAGAGGGGGAGGAAAAGAGAGGCAGGCACCGTTTATTAAATATTATTATACAGAGAACAGAGTCGTTATCAATTTGTTTTAAAGTTCAATAAATAACAAAGAAGACCTCTGACCGGCACTTTTCTAACTTTGTACGGAAGATTTAAACTTTAACGGACATGTTGACCGGCGGAACATTTTTTTTAACGGAAACTCTGCCGCACGGTTCCCTCGTCCCTTGGAAGAGGCCGAGAGGTGGGTGTTTTTCATCTGCTGGTGGACTACCTGAGAGATATACAGCAGGAGAACACACCGTCCACCGCGGAGAATAAACAGAAGGGCAACCATGGCAACCATGCTCCGGGGTCTTCTTCCCTGCTTTTGGTGTATTTTGTGGCGGCAGCAGCGCCACTTACAGGCCTGGCATATGTACTACAGCGTTTCCAGCATTTCCAGCGGTCTAGTGTGAACGGACACATTAATGAATCGAATGCGTGTGAACGGAAGACTTTTTTGCGTTTGCGTATGCGTTTTACCGTATGCGTCCTCGTGGGACCGGGGTCTAAGCCAAACTATATCCGGTCACAGAGATCTGCTATTTTAAAGTAAAGTCAACACATATCGACCCTAATATAGTCTATATTAAGAACGAGAAAAGTCTTAACATATATATTGTTTTTTGTAAACATATGACAAATGTGTGAGGGTGATGACGTCAGAGCATCGTCCTATGTGCCAGGGCTTAGCCCCGGACAGACCCAGCCCAATTTAACCCCTGGGTATTTATGAGGGAGCTCCTATATGGCATTACCCCGCTGAAAATCACCAAAGTTTAACATATTTCATAGTTCAAAGTTTTGTCAATTGTTTTGTTTATTGGTCAAATACTAGTTTCTAATGTTTTCTGAGGAGTTTTACTGGAATGAAAGAGCACAGAGTCTACAGAAGCAACAAAGCAGCATACTGCATTAAACCTGACCTTCACAGAGAGGTTGAAGTTCATGTGGAGAGGAGGCTTCAGTAGTCTGTCTGCACTCTGTTTAGTTGTGATATTTACTTGGTGTGAAAGCGCCTATTGTTATTGACAACATTTCAGACACTAAAGAGCTTCGACTACCCAACGTGAGGCATGAAACCTTTGAAAGGAATCCAGAAATATGCAGAATGATGGGGAAATTACAATCAGTGAATATATAGTTTTTTCATCATTGGTGTGTTTTTTTTATTATGGGATAGGGACAATTCCCACCTGTTTCCACTGTGAAGAAAAACCAGGGCATGAGAGGTCCCTCGTAGACCTTGTGAATGATTCCCATTGATGAATTTCACAGCCAAAACCATGTCGGGATACGGAATGAACCTTATTTCACCAAACTGTTGATGTGTGTTTGTCTGTACTCAGAAGAACTGTGTGAAAAATTCTCACCATCTTAGTCAAGGCCCAAGGTCTCCTCTGTCAGCGGAGTGGAGCAGAGATATGGAAAAGCAACATTGTCTCGGATATGATTTGAGGATAGTTAGACTTACTCAATGGACCTTGTGTGTTCGTGCGTGTGTGTATTACCCTTGTATCCCCGTTCCACTGACCTTCCCCGGCTGTTGGGTATGGAGGGGTTTGGGGGGTGCAGTGTGGTTTGAGATAGGGAGGGTTTCAATAAGTAGTTGAATCAAGTCCCCCGTCCCCCCCGTGGATCTAAGGACGGTGGGAAAGTTCAAATCTGCTGCTATTTTCTATCTTTTATCAGCCGGCTTATCAGCTGCTTCTCGTCTGCATGCCGGGCCTCAGCAGTCAGGGTCTCAGCCCTCTCTTCCTCCCTCCAAACTCCTCCCCTCTTTCTTCTCCTTTTTACTTTTTATGAAACACCACCTGATTTGACTGTAGATCATACATACACACTGAGGGGGGGTGGGGGCACTTCTGGAGATATGATGTTTAGGATTCATGTTAGCTGGGGCTGGTTTCTGTTTGCTAAATTGAAGAGCTGCAAACATTAGTCATCAGACATCACCTCGGACACATAGACATAATACTAAACCTAAAGAGGGTTCTGATTCCTTGCCCTTTATTGCCCAGCTTCCTTATTCCTTATAAAGTCAGTATGATAACCCCCCTCCCCCCCCCCCCCCCCAAGTCTTACAAGCTCACTGGTCATGTTTATGTGAGACAATTCCATAACATGGGAAAGCTAAAAAGGGAGGAGTTTGTTTGATTTATTCTGCAAATACATGATGCTGGTGTAATGTAAAACTGTAGCCTGCTCTTTGATGTATGTGGGAGTGAGGCGTCCTTGAGGAACATGAGACAGTGTGTCAGGGTGAGTGTGTCTGAAGTGCTGCCAGAGAACAAACGCTCGTGAACAGAACACCACACCACTCATTATATGCAACTGTCTGAGACACTGCAGTCACATGTGAAGACCACACACCCTTACATAGCTAACCAGTCCACTGAACTAACACCAAATCCATGTTAGAATGTGTCTGGATCCCTTGCTGCAGTGCCGTGAGAACATTCAGGGATCTCTGCTGGCA
>NW_027640033.1:57005-117005 GCF_949606895.1 Notothenia rossii | reverse complement strand
GAACACCATACCTACTGTGAAACATGGGGGTGGAAACATCATGCTTTGGGGCTGTTTTTCTGCAAAGGGACCAGGACGACTGATCCGTGTAAAGGAAAGAATAAATGGGGCCATGTATCGTGAGATTTTGAGTGACAACCTCCTTCCATCAGCAAGGGCATTGAAGATGAAACGTGGCTGGGTCTTTCAGCATGACAATGATCCCAAACACACCGCCCGGGCAACAAAGGAGTGGCTTCGTAAGAAGCATTTCAAGGTTCTGGAGTGGCCTAGCCAGTCTCCAGATCTTAACCCCATAGAAAATCTTTGGAGGGAGTTGAAAGTCCATGTTGCCCAGCGACAGCCCCAAAACATCACTGCTCTAGAGGAGATCTGCATGGAGAAATAGGCCAAAATACCAGCAACAGTGTGTGAAAACCTTGTGAAGACTTACAGAAAACGCTTGACCTCTGTCATTGCCAACAAAGGGTATATAACAAAGTATTGAGATTAACTTTTGTTATTGACCAAATACTTATTTTCCACCATAATTTGCAAATAAACTCTTTAAAAATCAGACAATGTGATTTTCTGGATTTTTTTTTCTCATTTTGTCTCTCATAGTTGAGGTATGGATGAAAATGACAGGCCTCTCATCTTTTTAAGTGGGAAAACTTGCACAATTGGTTGCTGACTAAAGACTTTTTTGCCCCAATGTATGTCTCTCTCTCTCTCTCTCTCTCTCTCTCTCTCTCTCTCTCTCTCTCTCTCTCTCTCTCTCTCTCTCTCTCTCTCTCTCAAATTCAAATTCAAAGGGGCTTTATTGGCATGAAAGTTAAATTAAACAATGTTGCCAAAGCATCACAATACAAAATAATTAACAACATTAACATACATTTCAAATGTTTACATATTATTGATGATATATATATACAGTGATACAATTACATTTCAACACGTGTGTGTGTGTGTGTGTGTGTGTGTGTGTGTGTGTGTGTGTGTGTGTGTGTGTGTGTGTGTGTGTGTGTGTGTGTGTGTGTGTGTGTGTGTGTGTGTGTGTGTGTGTGTGTGTGTGTGTGTGTGTGTGTGTGTGTGTGTGTGTGTGTGTGTGTGTGTGTGTGTGTGTGTGTGTGTGTGTGTGTGTGTGTGTGTGTGTGTGTGTGTGTGTGTGTGTGTGTGTGTGTGTGTGTGTGTGTGTGTGTGTGTGTGTGTGTGTGTGTGTGTGTGTGTGTGTGTGTGTGTGTGTGTGTGTGTGTGTGCGTGCGTGCGTGCGTGTGCGTGAGTCTCATTCACTGTCCCTCAGGTTGTGGCATGTGTATACATATTGGGCAGCAAGGTGTGCCTTGTCTCCTTCTCCTAGGAGTACTCTCAGTCTTGAGAGGTCATCAACCTCCTTGAAACCTGGGATTACAGAGTTCAACTTGTTCCAGTAAATGCTCCTTACTTGGTTAAATGTTTGGCACTTCAGGAGGAAGTGCATCTCTGTCTCAGTCTCACCTGTCGTACAGTGACCACATATTCTGTTCTCTTTTGGTTGCCAGGATCTTTTGAGTCTTCCTGTTTCGATTGCCAGTTTGTGGTCACTGAGCCTGTACTTGGTTAGGATCTGTCTCTGCTTTCTATCTCTGACAGTAGAGAGATACTCTGCCAGCTCATACTCTCTGTTTAGAGCCAGGTAACATTCTAATCTACTTTGGCTTTTAGTTTCTTCTTCCCAATGTTGTAAATAGTTGTATTTACATTGTGTTATAATGCGTTTGACTGTGATTGGTGTTTGGAGAGTAGTGTTGTTGAGAGACTGGTCAGAGTGGCTCTGAGAGGGGGCAGCTAGCCTCAGCACCAGCTGACATAGTGGACTCTTCTCTGGGGTTAGCTCTTGGCTTTGGAGGGCTTTGGAGTGGAGGGTGTCTCGGGGGCTGGACCTAAGGTGGTTAAAGAATGTCAGTGCTCTCTTTTGAGTGTTAATGATCAGTGGGTATCTGCCTAATTCTGCTCTACATGCATTTGTTGGTGTTTTTCTCTGAACACATTTAAAATGTATCTGCAGAATTCTGCATGTAAAGACTCTGTTGGATGTTTGTCCCAGCGGGTATAGCTCTGGTGACTGAGTGGACCCCATACTTCACTACCGTACAGCGCAATGGGCTGGATCACACTATCAAAGATTTTGAGCCAGATTTTAATTGGAATTTGGACATTATAAAATGTTCTCTTAATTGCATTTAGAGCTCTTCTGGCTTTTTCTTTGAGTGCATTCACTGCCATGTTGAAACTTCCTGATGCTGTTATGGTTAAACCGAGGTAGGTGTAACTCATACTATGTTAGATGATATGATTATTTATGGTAAACTGGTATTTGTTCTCCTGACATCTGGGGCGTTTTTGGAAAACCATGACATTAGTTTTCTTCATATTGACTGCCAGGGCCCAGTTCTTACAGTACTGGTCTACTATGTCCAGCTGTTGTTGTAGTCCTTGTTCAGTAGGAGACAGCAGAACAAGGTCATCAGCATAAAGCAGACACTTCACCTCTCTCTCTAGGAGGGAGAGGCCAGGAGCAGCACAGTGATCCAACTGAACAGCAAGTTCATTTATATATATATGAAATAAAGTGGGACTTAAATTGCAACCCTGACGAACACCTCTTCTCTGGGTGAAGAATTCAGTTTGTTTGTCTCCAATTTTAACAGCAGACTTATTCCCTAAATACATTGATTTAACCAGATCGTACATTTTACCCCCTATACCACAATGTAGAAGTCTATAATAGAGCCCTTCGTGCCAAATAGAGTCGAAAGCTTTTTTGAAATCAATGAAACAAGTGAATATCTTACCATGTTTTGTTTGGTGTACATGTTTGTTAACTAAAGTGTGAAGGGTATATACATGGTCGGTGGTGCGGTGTTCTCTCTCTCTCTCTCTCTCTCTCTCTCTCTCTCTCTCTCTCTCTCTCTCTCTCTCTCTCCGCTCTGATGTGCTTTTGGTGCGTTGGATTATCATCCTGAGAGTGGTGCGTTTAATCAGGCGTGTTGAGCAGCAGCAGGTTTGATGTGAGGTGTCTCTGTGTTTCATCAGAGCTGCAGGTTTGATGTGGACGCACGCTTAGTGAAGCACTTTGTTCTGCCTCTACTCTTTCCTCTGTCCTCCTCTCTCCTCTCTCCTCCTCTCTCCTCTGTCCTCTCTCCTCTCTCCTCCTCTCTCCTCTGTCATCCTCTCTCCTCTGTCCTCTCTCCTCTGTCGTCCTCTCTCCTCTGTCGTCCTCTCTCCTCTGTCCTCTCTCCTCTCTCCTCTGTCCTCTCTCCTCCTCTCCCCTCTCCTCTGTCCTCTGTCCTCCTCTCCTTTCTCCTCTGTCCTCTGTCCTATCCTCTCCCCTCTCCTCTGTCCTCTGTCCTCCTATCCTCTGTCCTCTGTCCTCCTCTCCCCTTTCCTCTTTCCTCTCTCCTCCCTCCTCTGTCCTCTCTCCTCCTCTGTCTTCTGTCCTCTCTCCTCCTCTCCCCTCTCCTCTGTCCTCTGTCCTCCCTCCTCTGTCCTCTCTCCTCCTATCCCCCCTCCTCTGTCCTCTGTCCTCTGTCCTCCTCTCCTCTTTCCCCTCTCATCTCTCCTCCCACCTCTCCTCTGTCCTCCTCTCCTCTGTCCTCCTCTCTCCTCCTCTCTCCTCTCTCCCCTCTCTCCTCTGTCCTCTGTCCTCCTCTATCCTCTGTCGTCCTCTGTCCTCTGTCCTCTCTCCTCCTCTCCTCTGTCCTTTCTCCTCTGTCCTCCTCTGTCCTCCTCTTTCGTCCTCTCTCCTCTGTCCTCTCTCCTCCTCTCCTCTTTCCCCTCTCCTCCTCTCCTCTCCTCTCTCCTCCCACCTCTCCTCTGTCCTCCTCTCCTCTGTCCTCTCTCCTCTGTTCTCCCTCCTCTCCTCTTTCCCCTCTCCTCCTCTCCTCTCCTCTCTCCTCTGTCCACCTCTCCTCTCTCCCCTCTTATATCTCCTCTGTCCTCATCTCCTCCCTCCTCTCCTCTCTCCTCTCCTCTGTCCTCATCTCCTCTCTCCTCCCTCCTCTCCTAACTCCTCCTCTCCTCTGTCCTCCCTCCTCCCTCCTCTCCTCTGTCCTCCTCTCCTCCTCTGTCCTCTCCTCCTCTGTCCTCCTCTCCTCTGTTCTCATCTCCTCTCCTCTGTCCTTCTCTCCTCTCTTCTCTCCTCTGTCCTCCTCTCCTCTATCCTCCTCTCCTCCGTCCTCCCTGCTCTCCTCTGTCCTTCTCTCCTCTGTCCAAATCTCCTCATCTCCTCTGTCCTCCTTTCTCCTCCTCCTCCCTCCTCTCCTCTGTCCTCCTCTCCTCTCTCCTCTGTCCTCCTTTCTCCCCCTCTCCTCCCTCCTCTCCTCCCTCCTCTCCTCTGTCCCCATCTCCTCTCTCCTCTTCCCTCCTCTGTCCTCCTCTCCTCCTCTCCTTTCCTCTGTCCTCCTCTTTCCTCTCCTCTGTCCTCTCCTCTGTCCTCCCCTCTCCCCCTCTCCTCTCTCCTCTCCTTTTACGATTGATTTCAAGACTAATCCTTTTCAAACTGCATTCCCTTGACTCACCTACTTCCCCTACGTTCATGATTTCATTTTCATTTCATTTAATCGTTTATTGGAACAGGGACAGTGCACATTAATGAATACTTTGGACAAATAATGCTTCAAGTGTAAATATGCCGGATTTGAGCTTTGAGCTAATTTCAATCCGTAGTCCCTCACATACAACATATAAGAACATGACATTTGTAAACACAGCAACAACAAATACGTGATATACAAAAAGTGTGCAAAAGAGCAAGAGCAGCATACACAAGTATTTACCACAAGCAGTACAATATAGCAGCAACGACATATAAGATGCAAGAGAAGATAAAAGAGCTACATAAAGTGCAAGAGGAGATACCCCTGTGTTAAAGTGCATTTAGTGGTGATTGCATGTCTGTTTGCTTCTCAACCATTCTTTTAGTTGACCTTTAAAACTATTGAGAGTGGGACAACCCCGTATCTCAGTTGGGAGGCTATTCCACAAAGATCTGCCTTTAATGGAGAGGACATTTTGTCCAAAAGTGGTCCTTCTACGGTGGACCTCACAGTCTCCTCTGGTTTCTGACCTATTGCAGCGTCCTGTGTCGTTTCTGTGGATGAATTCCCCTAAGGGACGGGGGGCAGTCCATGTAAACATTTATAAAAAAGAAACATACTTTTAAAAGACTTAAAATGGTCAAAACTCAAGAAATTGTGTTTATCAAGGATGGTAGTGGTGGTATGAATGTGGCTTTCTGTCAAACACCTGGATAGCTCTCTTGAACAGCTGTTCTATGGGTTTCAGGTTTGTGGCACAATCAAACGACCAGTTTGTCAAACAGTATTCAATGTGGGATAAAATCATACAGTGGAGGTATGACTTTGCAGCATTGACTGACTTTGCAGCATTGACAGTTAAGAAAGGTCTAATTTGTTTATAGTTTGTAATTTGTTTGAATTCAGTTGTTTAAAATGCTGCAAGTTGAATTTAATGGTATTGGATACTTTCTTTCTTAATATGTTTCTTAAAAGTCAAGTTTGAGTCCATTATGACTCCAAGATACTTGAACTGGGGGACTAGTTCTATTTCTGCTCCGTTTAAAAACACGTTGGATCCTACGATTTTGACTGGTCGTTTACTGAACATCATGCATACTATTTTTTTTGCATTTAACTGTAAACAAATGTTGTTCAGCCAGTGTTGAACTTTGTCCAAAGCATTTGAGAGACAGGATGAGATAATTTCAGTGTTTTTCCCCTGTACAAAGATGACCGCATCATCAGCATACATTTGCACATTCAACTCAGGACATACATTAGGCAAGTCATTAATGTACAGTGAAAACAGTATTGGTCCAAGAATGGAACCTTGTGGAACCCCAACAGGGTTGACAAGGTAGGGGGATTTGGCTCCGTTGACCAAAACACACTGTTTTCTGTTCGATAAGTAAGATTTAACCCAATGTATTGAATCTGCTGAAAAATTGAAATGAGTCAGCTTTGTAAGGAGCACTTGGTGGTCAACAGTGTCAAAAGCCTTCCTGAGATCAAGGAAGATAGCACCTGCATATGGGCTCGTGTCCAACATACTGTAATGTTCACAGATGGAGTCGGAAACAGGCTTCTAGTTATTAGGCTTGAATAACTCTTATTTTCTTTGAAGATCACAGGTACAGATATCACTTGCCGGTTCAACCTAACACACTCTCTAAACTCACACACACCCATTTATAACAAAGACTACGTGTGTGTGTGTGTGTGTGTGTGTGTGTGTGTGTGTGTGTGTGTGTGTGTGTGTGTGTGTGTGTGTGTGTGTGTGTGTGTGTGTGTGTGTGTGTGTGTGTGTGTGTGTGTGTGTGTGTGTGTGTGTGTGTGTGTGTGTGTGTGTGTGTGTGTGTGTGTGTGTGTGTGTGTGTGTGTGTGTGTGTGTGTGTGTGTGTGTGTGTGTGTGTGTGTGTGTGTGTGTGTGTGTGTGTGTGTGTGTGGTTTCACAACTACCAATATTTACTAGTCGACAAGTTTTTAAAAATAGTAGTCGACAAGTCGACTAGTTGTTACGTCATAATAAAGACACACAAAGAGAGGTGTAAAACTGTATTTTGTATTGCAATGCATACAGTTACATTAAACACTGTAACAAAGCAGGATTTTAATTTCGGTTACATGGGTTAAATGGCTGATTAAATAAAAAACAGTAACTGGACTCACCAAATCTACTGCAAAAACTCTGTTAAGAACATAAATGCTACGTAAATCCTGTGCGCATTGCGCAACACTTTAATCGCTGTCACTGTCCTCCTCGATAACGATGTCCACCCTTCCAGGTTTTTTGTTTTGCGTTAAGGAAGACCAACGCATCAACATGTGAGGGAAGGGGGCTTAACCGCTGTCGGATGACAGTGTTGCGTGCCAGGGAAAACATCCGTTCACTTCTGCTGGTGGCTAGCCAGGTAGCTCCTGGAAAGCTTGGCTAAACGGGAGAAGCGGTTCGTGTTTTGTGCCCACCACTTCAGAGGGTTATCCATTGTGAGGATATGGGGTGTCTGCTGGCAGTAATCCCGTAGCTCATCCGCGCCATTGTTGACCCGTGTTTTCTTGTTGCTTTCGAAATGAGGTCCAAACAGCTGTTCAAAGAGGGGGTGCTAGTGGAGCACGCTCGTGAACTTTTAGTGCCGGAGCTAAAACTGAAACTGTAGAGTGCATAGGTGCGGCGCATTTACGCATAAGATAAGGACCCCTGAAAGTCGGACGTGTTTTGCTGGAGCATTTTGCAGCACCTCAGCGCCAATGTCGGCATCATCATCTCCCACGTTTGCCTCCATTTTGTTCACGACTAGATGACTAGGGCCTACAGCGCCGACTAGTGGTAGAGGTAGTCGACTAGTCGATTAGTTGGTGAAACCCCTAGTGTGTGTGTGTGTGTGTGTGTGTGTGTGTGTGTGTGTGTGTGTGTGTGTGTGTGTGTGTGTGTGTGTGTGTGTGTGTGTGTGTGTGTGTGTGTGTGTGTGTGTGTGTGTGTGTGTGTGTGTGTGTGTGTGTGTGTGTGTGTGTGTGTGTGTGTGTGTGTGTGTGTGTGTGTGTGTGAAGAGCCATTTTGTGTGCGTGCACGAGCGAGAGAGAGAGCGCACCGGTACCGGAGATCGAAGTTGTTAGCTTCTGGTGCTAGCAAGCTACGCTAACGGATATAAAGCGTTTTTCCCACAACAACGTGGAAGAGAGTCCTATCCTGTCAGACATATACAGTTGCAAGAAAAAGTATGTGAACCCTTTGGAATTACCTGGATTTCTGCATAAGTTGGTCATAAAATGGAGGAAGCCACTGCTGTCCAGAAAAAACATTGCTGCATGTTTGAAGTTTGCAAAAGAGCACCTGGATGTTCCACAGCACTACTGGCAAAATATTCTGTGGACAGATGAAACCAAAGTTGAGTTGTTTGGAAGGAACACACAACGCTATGTGTGGAGAAAAAAAGGCACAGCACACCAACATCAAAACCTCATCCCAACTGTGAAGTATGGTGGAGGGAGCATCATGGTTTGGGGCTGCTTTGCTGCCTCAGGGCCTGGACAGATTGCCATCATCGACGGAAAAATGAATCCTCAAGTTTATCAAGACATTTTGCTGGAGAACTTAAGGCCATCAGTCCACCAATTGAAGCTCAACAGAAGATGGGTGATGCAACAGGACAACGACCCAAAGCACAGAAGTAAATCAACAACAGAATGGCTTCAACAGAAGAAAATACGCCTTCTGGAGTGGCCCAGTCAGAGTCCTGACCTCCACCCAATTGAGATGCTGTGGCATGACCTCAAGAGAGCGATTCACACCAGACATTGCAAGAATATTGCTGAACTGAAATAGTTTTGTAAAGAGGAATGGTCCAAAATTCCTCCTGACCGTTGTGCAGGTCTGATATGCAACTATAGGAAACGTTTGGTTGAGGTTATTGCTGCCAAAGGAGGGTCAACCAGTTATTAAATCCAAGGGTTCACATACTTTTTCCACCCTGCACTAGGGGTTTCACAACTACCAATATTTACTAGTCGACACGTTTTTCTAAATAGCAGTCGACTAGTCGTTACGTCATAATAAAGACACACAAAGAGAGGTGTACAACTGTATTTTACATTGGAACTCATACACTAACATTAAATACTGCATTTGAATTTGTGTTACATGGCTGAGTAAATAACAAACAGTAACTGGACTCACCAAAATCGACAGCAAAAAACTCTTGTTTACATAAATGCCACGTAAATCCAGTGCGCAAAACTTCGCTGTCCTCCACGATAACGTCCACCTTTCCAGATTTTTGGTTTGGTTTGAACACCAACGCATCGACATGTGAGGGAAGGAGGCTTGACCGCTTTCGGGTGACAGTGTTGCCTGCCAGGGCAAAAACCCTCTCACTCGGGGTGCTTGTGGCTGGAATAGCCAGGTAGCTCCTCGAAAGCGGGGGAAGCGGTGCACGTTTTCTGCCCACCACTCCAGTGGATTATCCATTGTGGGGATATGCGGTGTCCGCTGGCAGTAATCCCGTAGCTCATCATCCGCATCACTGTTGACCCGTGTTTTCTTGCTGTTCGTTTGCCTCTGTTCAGTGCTGACGCCGGTCCGTTGCTCACTGGTGCTAGCATTACTGCTAGTGCTAGCTGTCGGCAGCGGGTGTTTCATCTTCAGATGGTTGCGCATAGCAGATGCATTTGTATTGTACTTCAGTACAGCTGTACACAACTGACACTTCACTGTGGAGTTGGTTACATCTTCGTTGAAGTTCTGCCATGTCGGACGTGTTTTGGAGCACCTCGTTTACCTCCATTTTTTTCACGACTAGTTGACTAGGGCCTACAGCGCCGACTAGTGGTAAAGGTAGTCGACTAGTCGACTAGTCGATTAGTTGGTGAAACCCCTACCCTGCACTGTGAATGTTTACATGGTGTGTTCATTAAAAACATAAAAACATATAATTGTTTGTGTTGTTTTAGCTTAAGCAGAATGTGTTTGTCTATTGTTGTGACTTAGATGAAGATCAGAACACATTTTATGACCAATTTATGGAGAAATCCAGGTATTTGAAAGGGTTCACATACTTTTTCTTGCAACTGTATCTCATTTACCTCATTCACACCAACGCAACTCCGGTTCAAGCTCCGTGCTAGAGCTTTTCAGGTTCAGAACCGGTTCTTCGGTTTAGCTCCGGCTCTTTTCACACTGCCCAGAGTCCGACTGGTGCTGCGTCATTGCGTCATCGTTTGCGTCATGACGTAACCGTTCGGTGCCTGCTTCATAAAGCCAAACCTCGCGGAAACCCCTCACAGCTGACACCGACGACAACAACAATGGCCGATTGTGCTCCAGCTTCCTTTGTACCTCTTCGGAAGACCAGATTCCCAGTAGGTAGCTGGTCTCTTCAGTGGACCACTGCTGCTTGTTAAGTTTCTCCATCGTTGTGTACAAACTGGATAAAACGCCAGCTTTTTGTTGTTGTTCAGGAGTTGATCTTCCCGGGGGAGCTTTCCCCCGGACCCCCCTAAGTGAGGTCCACACACCACCTATAAAAATAGCACTTTACCCCTGCTTACACCTATATGCCTCGAGCCTTCATTGTAACTGTCACACTGTGTATTTGCGTGGGGAGTGTTGCAGTAGAAAATTCAACCGTAGCGACCGGTACAATAATGGGAAACCCTAAATGTTTGAGCACCCTCTATGAAACGTCAAGCTACCCCACAGCATCCTAAAATAAATATCTAGCGCCGCCACTGAGCCTGACTATTTTTTGTTAGGGGGGCCCGACTTATTGTTTTCACCAAAGGGGGGGCCTGACAGAAAAAGTTTGAGAACCACTGCTCTAAGCTCTTCCGTGAACCTCACTCACTGGTATACTTCTAACAAGGAGAAATGTGTTCTAGAAATGTATGGATCATCTCAAGCAGTCCAGATAAACACAGTGTCTCTAGGTCCACACTGTTCTGATGTGAAGTATTTACAGCATTTCATCTTTCTCCATTTCTGAAGTTTTATTTCATTTTTGGAAATATGAGTCAATGTCAGCTTGAGGCTTTTTTCTTTGACAGGATCCTCAGTTGGGAGCTGTCCCAGCTGAACGATGTCTCTCCGCAGTGATACACGTGTCTCTTTATGACTTCTCCATCTCTTCAATGAGCTCAGTCCAATGTTCCTGTGAATATCAGGCTGTAACAATTATTAAGGCTTTAACTTTTAAACTGGCAAATGAAGTAGAATGTTCCGCACTTATCACCCCGGCACCGCTATCCTCCCTGCCAGCTCTCCGAGACAGGAAGGGAGGATATTTCTCCTTGGATAAAAGAGGCAGAAAGGGCAGCTGAAACTTTTCTGCACCATTTCATGTCTGAAAGCGGTGATGCAGCGATTGATTCATTAAACCACAGACGTAATGAGGAAAGAAATCATAATTCAAACTTACATTTTAAACAGGAAATATAATTGGACAGAGAAGCCCCTTTGTACAATTGTGATTAAAGGAAAATTAATTGTATGAAAATGTCCTTATAGATACTGAAAATTAGATCTAGCAAAGCTTGTGCGACATAGGCCTAATTCTAAAAATATTGTGTACAGGATCGATCTTTTTTTCTTTCTCCTCTACTTTTTTTGAAGGTCCAAATCTAGCTGTGTTAATTTTATCTGAAATTAGAGTGAACCATGCAGGCGTGGAAGTTGAAATTAGCCTAAAGATGTTTCATTTACAAAGACAGAAACACTTTGTCAGTCGGCGATTGTTTCCCAGCATTATCTCTGCCTGCTTTTAATTGCTTTGGAAGTGAAATTAACAGAATTAGAAAAATTGCCTCTCCCTTTCTCTACAAGCTTCTTTATTCATGGGTATTGTTGTGTGCTTTGTATAGATTATAGACTCCTTTTGTCCCAGTATTGTAAATATATACGCCCCCAGTCACGGCTTTAGCTCCGAAACAATCCCTGTGTTAGTTCAGCACAACCTAATGGAAATTAATTTACATCCTGTCTGAATTTAAGCAAAGAGGCGGGAAATTATTTAAAAAAAAATCCTGGATTTCTCTTTGTTTCAATTTCCCTCTGATATAGTCATTCAAAAGCATGTGCACACCTTCCATCACTGTGCATGAGAGTTGTTGTGTCCCTCGGCAGTGATTAACCATTTCTGCTTCACTCGAGCACTTCCTAATCCTCTTAAAGAAATGGTTACCCTGAATGAAGAATTCTATCACGGTGTCCTCTCGGGAGCGGAGGATGAAGCATGTCATCCGATCCAAATGAACATAATAGGAATGCCCTTTTTATTGAAAGACTAATAACTACAACACATCTTTAGATCCAGAATAACAGTCAATATGTGGATCCAATAAGGCACCATATATCTCAGGGGTTGGAGCTGCTAAGGCACCATTCATGCAGCCTGGTCCATTCATCTTATATAAGGAGTATTATTAATGAAGCAATTTATAAAAAGTCAAATTAAATCCATATTAACTGACTCGTTTTTTTTTTTAATGTAATCTTCAAACAGGCTAAAATATATCAAAAGTAGTGTATAATTACTATGGTCAGTAGGGATTATGAAACTGTAATTGATACAGATCAGCCCTGCACTAATCACTGTTTTAGCTACAATTTGAGGTATACTGTAATTTGGCTTTCAGGTCCCCCTTGGCTTCTTGCTATTAATCTTCTGGATTAGAGCGTTCAGCTTGTCCAATTCTTTATACTGTGTTTTAAATTGAGTCTAGTTAAAAAATGGATCAGTGTGTTTAGTATGTTTTTCCTCCCTTCAACAGTGCAAACAATCACAAGCAGCTTGTTTAACAATCTTTTGTGTTCCACCTCTCTGCACCAGGCTGCTCAGACTGAAATCCTTCTGCTCCACACATAGAAACTGTTTTCTGTCTTTGTGTCATTTTGGGTTGAGACCACCTGATATCATTCATTGTAAATTCTAATGCAGCTCTTATCTACTTTGCTACTCTGATTATTTGTGATACATATTTCTAATACAACTGCTTACAATATGTATTTTAAGCATCCATCACATATTGATATATTCATGGCAATATTTATAGTATTTCTTCTAACATCTCATTTCCCCTCATCTTCCTTTCACAGGTTCCCTCGGGGACCTCAGTGGCGAGGAGGAAAACACAGCGGACCACCTCAGCCTATCAGGAGAGGAGGGCGGAGCCTCGGACCCAGACGACTCAGCAGAGGGGGACAGCTCCAGCCCCCCCCCATACCCAGCGCTGTATAACCAAGGTGAGGGACAGAGGAACAGGACATGCCTGTGCCACTTTCTAAATGTTACACTGGATATTTCACACACTGAACTGGAAACACTTTCCATCAACAACACAGTCAGTGGGAAAAGGAACATTGTGACCAAACAACTAATGCATGCTCATACCTACAGTATAATCATCAAAACAATTGTTCACTGTGTTTTCATAATAGACTGTACTATCACAATCTCTGCAATGATAGCCAGGCACTGAGGGGGTGCTCCTCCTGTTGTGAAATATTCCAGATGTCTATTTTACTGGCAGTTATTGGTGGTTATTAAAAGTTCTATCTCCTCATCAAGACTTGAAGTATGTCTTTCATCAACTGACGTTTACCTGTTATCTGTCAGGAGCCAGTTAACCATAATGAGGTTGCAGCTTTCCACATGTATCACTCTTTTATCTCTGATGTGTCTCAACAAATTAGAAAAAAAAAGATTCTCTGGGTTCAATCCTGGCTTCAGTGAACCTTCCCCCTCGTGCACCTCTTATCCCGAGCCTCCTCCTCTGCCCTGTGATAGCAGAGTTTTCACTCATATTCTTTTGACTTATTCAAGATTTCACTAGCTGTGTTTTTTAATCTCAGAAATTCCTGCTCTTGTGAAATGTTGGGGCTGGAAGTGATAAGCGTCTGTTGGTTGGCTTGGTTTGATAAACCCATGGAAATTCTGTCAGGTGCTAATCGAGACGAGATTAGAGATTAGCTATAGGTGTGTGTGTATGTTTGAGGTGAGGAGCGGGTTATGTGTGTATTAGATAGAAAAAGATCAGAGAACTCAAGCACATGTGATGACGTTTTTTTCTGTCGATAGAAAACTGACTTGGCGTCTTTGTTTCTTTATTCACACACACACACACACACACACACACACACACACACACACACACACACACACACACACACACACACACACACACACACACACACACACACACACACACACACACACACACACACACACACACACACACACAGTTGATTTACTCCTCTCTCTCTTCCCTGGGGTTCCTCGGTTGCCCGGCGCTGCCATTATCAGTTCTCTGTAAATCAGCCATGTTTGACGAACCTGCTCTTTCAACCTGGGATCAATACCAGCTCTTTATCTGGCCAGAGCTGGCTAATAAAGGCAAGGCCTCTTATCCACCATCTGGGAGAGAAAGACACACACACACACACACACACACACACACACACACACACACACACACACACACACACACACACACACACACACACACACACACACACACACACACACACACACACACACACACACACACAACCCTGATAACTTAACTCTGCCTCTTTTCACTCCATCACACCTCCACCACCTCAGAGTGTCACTATATTAGTGCTTATACAATGTAATAACACACACAAGCTTATTTTAAAAACAGATTTGAGCCTCTGTTTAGTGCATCTCTGTTGTGTGTTTTCTCCTCACTTCTCAGAATTGCTCTACAGTTGTAGGTCCTTTTTTCAAACAACACACTCATACATTTAGATGACAGGAAACCTGATAAAATCCACTGCTGGCTGATTAGTCAGTATGTTACCTCCTGGTGACCTCTAATTGTCGTGCCCTCGTTTGGACCAATCAAAATGCTTTTTGTAAACTGCCAGTTTTTTTCTCTCCTCAGAATCTGATCAGTGGTGATCAGGGTGCATGTGAGGCATTCGTTTTTTTCAGTTGCTAACACACTAAAATCTCAAAGCATAATTATTTAAAATCACACTGAAAGAGCAAAACCTCAGCTCAAATCTCCAAAACTCTAAACACATTTTCAGCTCTGCGCCCAATTTGCACTCAACTTGGCACTTTTTGCAAAACACTTCACACGGTTCTCTAAGTAAGACACAGAAATCTGACATATTCACTTGTTTGCCATTTTCAAAACACTGCCATTAAAAATTCTGCACAATTTAACAAATACTCATGCCAATGTCCATAAACACCAAACTGCTTTATTGATGAAAGCACTAGAAAAAGGCTTCATGTAAGAAATGTTTACAACAACAATGAATATATGGACAGCAGCATAGGAAGAGGTAGAGGGAGGATGAGAGAGAGAGAGAGGGAGGGTGAACTGAAGTCAGGTGAAGAGTTATTTGCAGCATAACGGTTGGAGCTGTATGAGTGTCAGGCTATAGGTGATGCTTCTTCTGCAGGTGGACGAGGGGCTGTGGTCAGGCCCAGTGAGGTGGTAAAATGCAGCCTGAGCACACCTGTTTTTTGTAAAAATATTTTTTGCATTTATTTTTTCCTCAAAGTGTTCCTTTCCATTTACTGTATTTGACAGAGGCCTCCTTTTTGGTCACACAACTGTAACTATGTTTTGCATGAATTTGTTTTGGAGAAAAGTAAATGTATGCCAACAGTATATTTGTGTTTCTGCAAATAGTTTGACTTGAGCAATCTTTATATGCAGAGTTCTCTACAGATCACCATAAAAGATGAGTGTGCTTTAGATTGAGCACGATGGTGTTATGAACCGAGACACAGGACGCAGGACCCAAAAGCAGGACTCGAAGACAGTTGTCCAAAAATAGAATGTTCTTTAATAACAAAAACTAAATCGTACTTTCAAAAAATAGAAAGCAGTTAAATAGCCAAAGCTAAGTTGTACAGCAACACACAAACTCACTTGGCAAAAGGTCTAAATCTCAAGGTAGGTATCAGGAGTCAAAAAAGGCCCAGGTTCTCACGACATTAAACATAACGAACTGACAAAGAAACAACAGGGCTATATATAGGTGAGGGGGGTGGGCACAGGTGAAAACTATCAGGGCAGGGCCAAGCAATCTCAAGGGCGGGAAACACACAAAGGCAGGAAATGTGGGATCTGGAATGAGAGGAAAGATTACTTTCAAAATAAAAACAGGAAGTGACAAGATCCAAACACAAAACTAGAGTAAAAACATAACTAAACCTAACATATCTGTCAAGTCACAACATTACCCCCCCCCCCCCTCTAGGGACGTCTCCTGACAGCCCAGGCAGATTAGGATGTTGCCTGTAGAAATCCCTGATCAACTCCTGATCCACATCCTAGGCTCCATAGCCTTTCCAGTCAACGAGGAACTGCCTGCCACGTCCCCTTCTCTGGACTGCTAGCAGTTTCTTGACCGTATAAACAAGGCCACCATCAACAATTCTGGGGGGTGGCAAAGGTTTAGTTGCGGGCACCAAACTGCTTTCTTTGACAGGCTTGATCTTTCCAATGTGGAATGTAGGGTGGACACGCAGGGACCTGGGGAGTCGCAGGCGCACAGACAGGCACAATCTTCGTTATTGGAAAAGGACCAACAAACCTGGGAGCTAATTTTCTTGAAGCGACATGGAGGGGTGGATCTTTCCTGGACAACCAAACCTTCTGCCCAGGCTGGTACACTGGAGCTGGCCGGCGGTGTCGGTCAGCCAACACCACCATTGACGAATAACTCCTTAGAAGGGTTCGACAGGCAGCCGCCCAGATGCGGTGGCACCGTCTGACCAGGGCATGTGCAGACCTCCTTTTCAGTCTCAGCAAACACGGGTGGTTGGTAGCCAAAGACGCACTGGAAGGGAGTCAGACCTGTGGCAGAGGTAGGAAGAGAATTGTGGGCGTATTCCACCCAGGTTAGATTCTTGCTCCACGATGAGGGATTCTGAGCCACCAAGCACCTCAGACATGTCTCCAACACTTGATTCAATCTCTCCGTTTGTCCGTTGGACTCGGGGTGATACCCAGAGGAGAGGCTAGTGGTGGCTCCAATGAGACTGCAGAACTCCTTCCAGAACTTGGAAACAAACTGTGGGCCCCGGTCTGACACAATATCCCTGGGAAATCCATGTATCCGGAACACATTGATCATCATAATTTCTGCCGTTTCCTTGGCCGAGGGTAGCTTGGTCAAAGGAATAAAATAAGTCATTTTAGAAAAACGATCTACCACTGTTGGCACAGTGGTATTACCTTGAGACATCGGGAGTCCAGTAACAAAGTCCATGGATATGTCAGACCAGGGCCGTTGAGGAATGGGCAACGGCTGCAGCATCCCCGCCTGAGACCTGGAAGAAGTTTTGCTGCGAGCACAAACAGGACAGGCATTCACATATTCACCAACATCTTTAGCCATGGACGGCCACCGGAAACGCTGCTGAAGTGCGAACATGGTTTCTCTAACCTAGGGGTCGGCAACCCGTGGCCCTCGAGCCGCATGCGGCCCTTTAAGCCCTCTGCTCAGGCTCCCTTGAGCTTAGACAAAAATAATAAGAAAATAAAAGTATTTGTAGGACTATTTAAATGTTGTTGCATGGTTGAAAATGCTTCGTATCTTGTATTTTGAGGTGATACTGTGACACATAAATTAAAAGCAAAACGTTTTAATTAGGTCAACTAAAATATGCGTCACATCCTGCTACGGTCCCGCGCCAGCGCCTTTTCCTGCGGGTGAATAACCTGACCCCCGGCTGGATGAGCAAACTATGGATAAATCAAAAAAAAGAAAAGTACCGGAGGAACACTGGATTTAATTCTGCGTGGACAGAGTTATATGCTTTCACAGCAAACGATGCTGGTTTACCGGTATGTTTGATATGTAGAAAGAAGTTGTCAAGGTGCTGCAGCCTTTACGTATCGAGGAACAACACGGGAGAGGAAGACAGCTGACGATCTTCAGTAATAATTCAATGGGGTATGTAATTTATTTCAGAAAACACTTTGTTATATTCCATGGAATGCTCTTAACGTCCCGATAGCAATGAATATATTAAATGCTTTGACAATAAATACATAAAAATGTTTATCTCTGGAAGCCGTAGCGCTGTAAAAAGCACGACCAATCATCTGAGCCGGCCCGGCAAAAATAACTGGAAGGCCTACCTGCCTGTCAGCCTTCCATCTGTGCACAAACTTATCTCGTGCCCTCATTGGTCATTTGCGCGTTCGTGTGTGTTGGAGGAGGGGATCTGTAAGGAAGTCTGAAGGAATAGGCAGATTTTTTCCGGTTGTGTATCAGGGCTCAACGCTAACTTGAAAAAGTGGTTGCCAGGCTGGCAACCAGGCATCAGCTTTTGGTTGCCAAATCTGAAAATAGGGTTGCCATTTTTAGTCACCTTATATTTTAAATAATTAAGATACTATACAGTTATACATCAACTTAATACTGAAAATGTGACACAAAAGAATGTTCAAATGCTTTACAATAAGTAATTAACACAATTATTTGAAACTTAAGTGGTAGTAAACTTGTCCACCCTCAATTGCTGGTATACAAAATACCAGTAGTGCAGCTGTTGTCTTGTTTTTCACAGATCCCTCACAAATGAATTGAGCAAGTCACTAGTTTCTTGGTCATCTGTTGTCTCCCTTTTAAATGTGGGTTTTCTTGATCTTTGTGCTGACCCCCACCATAGATCCATTGGCCCTTCAGCATTGAAGTCTTGGATTGTGGTTCTGTCATTGGCTAATACATTTCTAATGTTAAATAAATGAAAACCATTCACAGTTAAGAATTAGATATTAATTATTAATGCTGTAAATTACCTTCTATATGTCTAACTATATTTAAAATGTGTTAACTTTTTATAGAAGTGATTATATTTGTATGCCAATATTTTCCTATGCTAAAGTTTCGTTTTGCACTTTTATTTTGGTAGTAATAAGATCGGGACTCTTATTTTGAAGGAACTTTTACCGGAAGTGAATTCACAACGGAGCAGAATGTACATATATTATATTTCGCCTCCCAAGACTTTACAGTTTACACACATTTCCTCTTTGCTTTTCATTTGGGTTCATCTTGAGCTTTATCAGTTGAATCACTTTTAACATTCGTTTGAGATGTTGACGGGTTGGCCGAACTTTTTACCCCACAGTCAAATTTAATTTGCTTTGCCATTTTTTGTAAAGCAAACACACGGCGCACCGCGCACGCGAGTAAACGTGCATTGCTTTCTGGCTCCGTAATCACACCAATGCACGTGCAACTTAAGTATCAGGTTCCGACTGGTCACAACAATAATTAAATATCACTCTTAATACAACAAATAATTAACATTTATCTATTTTGGGGTGCACATTTTGCTGTTTGCTGTCCTTATTTCTTTATGTTAAAAACTGGTTGCCACTGAAGGCAACCAAAGCCCAAGAAGTGGTTGACATTTTTTCTGAATGGTTGCCAATTGCAACCTGGCAACCGTTACTGTCGAGCCCTGTGTATTTTCAAATTCTAGCGCACTCGAGCTGGTTTCTCCATTCTTACCTACCCCACCGTTAACTCTTTTTAGGGTGCAGCTATATGTTTTATTTATTTCAAAGTGGGCCCATTTTAATTATATATTTGTTTCCTTCAAATGTGCAGAGGACTCCCCAAGTGCTGTGTTTAATTTATTTTAAAGTAGTAGTAGTATTTTTTTATTCGCCTTATAGGAGTTCTTTGTTTCTTATTAGAGGTTAACAGTTTTATATAACGTAATAAATAGCCTAACAAATGCAAATAAACTGTAGTTTTGTATGATATAACAATAAATACAACTTTATTAGCTATCAAGCTATGAAATATATGTTTTGCGGCTCCAGACACATTTTTTTTTGGCAAAAGGAGCAAAATGGCTCTTTTGGTCAAAAAGGTTGCAGACCCCTGCTCTAACCCCAGGGTGACAAGTGAGCAAGGACGTGTGAGCCCAGTGAATGATCTTGGAGCGCAAGGGCACTGTAACAAACAGCCTATTAGGCGGACACTCACTAGGTGCTGGGCTCTCAACATTTGCTTGCTGCACCTCTTTTTCTATCTGCCAAGTTACCGCTCCTACTACACGGTTCAGTGGTAGGATGGGTTCTGGTTTCTTGGCAGCAGGCTCAGGGTCAAACAGACGGGATAAGGCATCTGGCTTGGTGTTCTGGGAGCCAGGTCTAAATGACAAGGTAAAATCAAAACGACTGAAAAAAAGCGTCTATCTGGCCTGACGTGAATTCAGTCTCTTAGCCTTTTTTATGTATTTGAGGTTTTTGTGGTCCGTTCATACCAGGAACGGCTGAGCGGCCCCCTCTAGCCAATGTCTCCACTCCTCCAAGGCTTGTTTCACTGCCAGTAGTGCACGATTGCCCACGTCGTAGTTCCTTTCCGCTGGGGACAACTTACGGGAGAGATAAGCGAAGGGATGGAGCTTATTATCCTTTGCAGCCCGCTGAGAGAGAACTGCCCCCACACCGAGGTTAGAGGCATCCACCTGTACCACGAACTGTCGAAGTGGATCTGGGATGGTGAGGATAGGAGCAGAGGTGAACATCTCCTTTAGGCCTTGAAAAGCGTTAGCAGCTTTGGAGTTCCATTCAAAAGGGACATGAGGAGAGGTAAGTACATGTAGCGGGGAAGCAATAGAACTGAAATTCCTGATGAAACGTCTATAAAAATGTGCAAACCCCAGGAGCTGCTGTAGTTTTTTCCTGTTAACAGGAACTGGCCACTTGGCCACGGCACTGACCTTGGCAGGGTCCATCTTTATTTGACCGGGGGCAATGATGAAACCCAGGAACGATGTGGTTTGGACATGGAACTTGCACTTCTCTGCTTTGACCTAAAGTTGGTTCTGTAGCAGGCGGTCGAGGACTTGAAGGACATGCTGCTGGTGGGTTATGTTGTCAGGAGAAAAAATCAAAATGTCATCAAGATATAGAAACACAAACTTATTCAGGAATGGAAACACTGCCGGTGCGTTTGTCAAGCCAAAAGGCATCACTAGGTACTCATAGTGTCCACTTGGTGTGTTAAATCCAGTCTTCCATTCGTCCCCCTCCCTGATTCTCACCAAATGATCAGCATTCCTTAAATCCAGTTTGGTGAAAATGTTGGCGTCTTGCAAAAGTTCAAAGGCGGAGGAGATGAGTGGGAGAGGGTACCTGTTTTTGATGGTGATTGCGTTCAGAGGGCTGTAGTCTACACAGGGCCGGAGTGATCCATCCTTTTTGTCGACGAAAAAGAAGCCCGCTCCCGCCAGTGACGAAGAAGGGCGAATGAGTCCGGTCTGCAAGGAGGTCTCAATATAATTGTTCATGGCCTCCCTTTCAGGTCCGGAAAGAGAGTAGAGGCGACCCTTGGGAATAGGGGAGCCAGGTACCAAGTTTATAGCACAGTCATTAGGCCTATGTGGTGGCAGGGCAGTGGCTCAGGCTTTACTAAAAACTTCCTTCAGGTCCCAATAGCAACTGGGCACCTTGGACTTGTCAGGGAAATCTTGCTCCTGTACTTGGATAGCCTCAGTCATTTCTGTACATGCAATCTGGACAACATCTTGGGTCTCAATCCTTCTAGCATGGGGAGTGTTGTCAGTCTTATTGTCTCTCAAACTGAAAATGTTTGCAGTCCTCTCCCCATCCCTTAACTCTCCCAGATCTCCAGTCTATGTGTGGGTTGTGCTTGACTAACCATGGGTAACCAAGAATAAGTGGATGCTGAGCAGAGACAAATAAATGGGAAGTCATGTGTTCATTATGTGTTGCCTTTACAGTTATTTCAATGGGCATAGTACAATGGGTAACGGTAAACAATAACCGACCATCCAGAGCAGAGGCCTTTAACGGTTGCTTCAAAGGAATTACCACACAGTTCCACTTCTTGGCCAACCCCCAATCCATTAAACTTTCATCTGTACCAGAGTCTATGAGAACCCCCTGAGTTAAAACATGTCCGTCTACTTTTACTTGTACCTGTGTCAATGTACGAGGAGGGAATCCAGATGACAGTCAGCTCACCAGAGTCCTCCTCGTCCCTGATGAGCCCGATCTTTTACTGTACAAGAAGCCAGGAGGTGCCCCTGCTCCCCACAGTAAAAACACCTGCCCTCCTGAATGCGCCGAAGACGTTCCTCCGGAGTCAACTTTGCCCGGCCCAACTGCATGGGCTCCTCTGAGACACTAGGGAGCACTCTTCTCTCAGGAGGAGTATCGGCAGGAGTATCGGCAGGAGGTCTCCAGGCGGGACAATGGCTTGGTGTGTCCCTTTGGTGTCAAGGCAGACGTGCCACATTCTTGAACCTTTCTGTTTGTCTTTCGGCCAGTCTATTGTCTATTCGAACTGCCAGTGCAATGATAGAATCCAAATCTTCTGGGAGGTCCAAAGGTATTAACTGGTCTTTAATGGAATCCGAAAGACCAGACAAAAAGGCGTTGAGCAGTGCTGAAGAGTTCCAGCCACTATCTGCTGCAAGGGTCCTGAACTCAATGGCATAATCCGATACTCTGCGCTGGCTCTGCTTAATCTGCATCAGTGCCCTTGCTGCCTCTCTTCCAGGAGCCGTGTGATTAAACACCTTGGTGAGAGGGTCTGTAAATACATCCAGAGAATTACAGGCAGGTGAATCTCTCGCCCATTCGGACGTAGCCCAGGCCGCTGCTCTCCCCGTTAAGTGGCTCACCATGAAGGCCACTTTAGAGTGATCAGTGGGGAATGCAGCAGGGTTATATTTATAATGGAGATCACAATGAACAATGAAAGGGCGACAGTCACCGGAATCTCCGGAGAATCGCTCTGGAGATGCCAGACGAGGCGGTGGAGCATGGAGTGGCACATGGTCAGCTGGAGCAGTTGGTGTGTAAGCAACAGCAGGAGACTGAGGGGATAAACCAGCTTCCAGGTGAGCGAGGACACGGTGCAGCTTTTCGGCAAGGTGATTCACCTGAGTATTGACGGAGGCTTGAACATTTTCCTGACGGCCGGTCAGGTCCCTCACCCGCAGGTTGATGGCGCCCAGCTGCTCCTCATGCTGGTGTAGTCTCGTTCCTTGAGCTCGCAGAGCTATCTTCACTGTCTCTGAATCCGCTGGGTCCATATTTTGGTCAGTTCGTACTGTTATGAACCGAGACACAGGACGCAGGACCCAAAAGCAGGACTCGAAGACAGTTGTCCAAAAATAGAATGTTCTTTAATAACAAAAACTAAATCGTACTTTCAAAAAATAGAAAGCAGTTAAATAGCCAAAGCTAAGTTGTACAGCAACACACAAACTCACTTGGCAAAAGGTCTAAATCTCAAGGTAGGTATCAGGAGTAAAAAAAGGCCCAGGTTCTCACGACATGAAACATAACGAACTGACAAAGGAACAAAGAAACACCAGGGCTATATATAGGTGAGGGGGATGGGCACAGGTGAAAACTATCAAGGCAGGGCCAAGCAATCTCAAGGGCGGGAAACACACAAAGGCAGGAAATGTGGGATCTGGAATGAGAGGAAAGATTACTTTCAAAATAAAAACAGGAAGTGACAAGATCCAAACACAAAACTAGAATAAAAACATAACTAAACCTAACATATCTGTCGAGTCACAACAGATGGTGTGTAGTTGGTGGGACAAAGGTTCTTGTACTAGGTGTGTTTGCTTGTGTGTGTATTTGAACTGCTGTCATTTAAAGTGCAGAATTAAAGTTCAAATACCCTTCACATTAAAAAAAGCATACAGCCATTAAATAGAGTGATACAAATTAAAGTGAAATACACAAAGGTTGTTTGGACAAAATGAGCTGGGAAAACCCTCAATATCAACATTAGTGAAAATATTGAAGGCTTCACTTATGGTGCTTTACAAAATGTATTCAGACAAAAGTACATCATTTTTCTTTAGTTTCTTGAAATGATATACTTGGAATGCTAAACAATTTTCCTTACATTAGATTATGTGTCACTTGTTCGACGCTTTTACTATAAGCGTCTTAAATACACTCAATACTGTGGACATTAAGACAAGTGTCTTGCCCATGGACACAACAACATGCTGACTGCAGTGGGCATCAAGGTGGGATTTGACTTTCAGACAGAATATGCTGGAATATTGCTGGATCAATCTGTTGGAAGTTTTTTAAATGTTTAATCATAACGATAAAGACTGTACATGCATATATTTAGCTGTTGAAACTTTAATAATGATGATTGTGAGTATGACACAAATTATCTTCTATAAATATTTAGATAAAACAACTCCCATGTTTTTGTTGCAGCCCAAGAGCCGGGTTGTAAAATAAACATAGGGAGTCGAGACGAGGTGTATCAATCATAGACTGTATTTATAAATGGACGTAGTGTGCGTGACATCACCCATAGGATTCTGCCATGGATTCTGTAGATTTGCTGAGAAGCTTAAAGTAGGCGGATTCGGCCACTGCCGTTGTCTGTACCATATGTGTTCGGGGTACCATATGTGTTCGGGATCCGTCTCTTACCAATGACGTCACGAAGTCACGCACACCAATTTCCCCGCAGGCTAGGCAGTCAAGAATATTATAATTAGCTTCGGCTTGATGTGGAGATGTGATTTGATGTGTCGTTTGTCCCCCAACTCCTCTCCAAAGTTGAGATATGTAATAAAATACTCAGGGGAGTTTCCTGAATTTTCATGCCCAAAGCCAAGCACTAGGCCCTGGGTAAATTAAGAGGCTGATCTGGGGCACTTTTGTCCACTTTCCCTGGTGCTAGAAACTCAAGTCCGGCATCCCTGGAATCGTCTCAGAGAGTAGATGATCAGTGGGGTCTTGTTTTTACTGAAACATGATGTTTCGATGTATATTTCCATTGAAAATGCTAGCAGCTAGCCGCAAAGCTAGCATCGCAGCCACTGCTCCGTTTTGCACACGTTTTTCACAAACATTTTACATTGTTTTTGTTACTTTCGTACGTTGCAGTGTCTTAAATGTAATTTAGGTTAACTTCCTGTTTGAAGTTGTTGCTATGGAAACAACATGACGGAGAAAAAAGTAATATCTTCTACATATAATAACGGACAAAGTAAAGAATGAAGTGTAGGCTATGTTTAAATGTTAGGAATTTGACCGTGTATGATGGTCCCCTCGAGTTGCCGTACAGCCAATGACGTACAGCCATTGCTCCGATTTCATGTTTTTTTTACATGTTTTTCACAAAAAATGTCACACGCTAGGAGTATAGGAATACTTCAATTCGGTTCATCATGATCTGTAGATGTGATTTGCCCCCGAGCACCCCTGGGTAAATTACCCTACACCAATCACAATGCGAACAATGCGTGACGTCATTGGTAAGAGACGGCCCCCGAACACATATGGTACCCCGAACACATATGGTACTCACACCGTCTCGACAGTGACGTCAGAGTCTAACTCCCGCCTGCTCCAAATAAGGGCAAAGAGGCGGAGCCGTGGCGGGACCTGCTGCCACCGAGCTGGAAGCTCCAGAGCTAGCTGAAGCTACCAAGCTAAGCTAACATGCTCCCCCCCCGTCTGCACATTGCCGTCGCATTTTACGTTTCTATGGTAAGCGGACATGAAACTATTCAGCAAAACTATAAATAATAATCTAAGTTATTGAGTTTTTAGGATAATACTTCAGAATCTTAAAATCCCTTGACGTTGTGCTAAATTCAACACTGCAATCAAGCAAATATTAATATGTTTGAATGACATTAGTTATTTATATTTTGATATCACTTAACTATACGTTTAATACATTTAAGTCAAGCTAAGGTACATGTGATGGTAGCTAGTTAGTGCTCTTACCTGTGAGGCCTCCTCCAAACAGCATAATAACCAGACTGTATCATTAAAACTAAGTACCAGTTCTAGATCCTTGACTTTAGACAAGCAATTCAAAAGACAAAATCAACTAAATGTATTCAAAGGCCAATCTTTGTTTTAAGGTTCGTCTTAACCTGAGATATTAGTTATACAGTAATAGCATTGACAACTCAACAGTTAACTTTGGATTTTTTATTGTCTAAAGCATTTATTATTTTCATTTTTCCCCTCTCACATTCAGTGTGGACGGATTGAGACAGCGTGGTGTCCAGAGAGCTGCTGAGACTTCAGGGAGAAACCTCCGTGTGATGGACGTCCTATCTGTTGGTTTGGAGAGGACTGAGGGTCTTTCCTCAGTGAGGAGGACCAGGCCTGATGGAGGAGTCCATGCTGGGCAAAGCTGATACCAACTGCACAGGCCTAGTCTGTCACTTTATTTGACTAAATGTGTTTACTTATACATTTAATAGGTTTACACCTTCCGTCCATATGTGCTTTTTATTTAAAACATGTTTGATTAACTTTTGGTTCACATTTCAATAAATTGTATTTGTATTTGCACTCCTTTTGTCCATTATTCTTACTGAAAATGTTAGATTACACATTCACATCTGACTGAAGATTGGCCCCATTTATTTGTGACGTTGCAAACTCTGCGGTACAAGGCACAAGTGATGTGAAGCTCATAAAGCGAGGCAAATAGAAATAATCAGCTGATGGAGTGTAGATGTGGAAATAGGTGCATTCGATCAGCTGACTGTTTTTCGCCACTCTTTGTAAGCCTAACAATAACCACACCTTCTCTGAGGTGCAGCGTCACAAACAAATGATGGTCAATCAATCAATCAATCAATGTTTATTTATATAGACCAATATCATAAATGTTACATTTTTCTCAGTGGACTTCACAGTTTGTACAGAATATCAGTATGACAATACGACACCCTCTGTCCTTAGACCCTCACATCGTACAAGGAAAAACTTCCAGAGAAAACCCACAGTTTAAAGGGAAAAATGGGAGAAACCTCAGGGAGAGCAACAGAGGAGGGATCCCTCTCCCAGGACGGACAGACGTGCAATAGATGCCGTGTGTAAATTGAAAAGATAATACATTTGCAACATAGGTAGTCCAAATGTTTGGAAATGCATGTGTGTATAATAGGAAGATGAATCCACGAGTATATCCATCCAGGACTTATGATCCAGGACCACGGCCCCGACTCAAGATCCAGGACTCGCGATCCATGACACAGGACCGCAGGATCATCCATGACTCCGGATCCCGGCGTATATAGACACCAAAAAGAAAGAAATTTGGGGAAGCTGGGTTAATCGGAACATGAGAGTACACAGGTATAGACAGAGAGAAGGAAGAAGTAAGATGTCCCCCGACAAACTAAGCCTATATCAGCAAAGCTAGGGGCTGAATCTAATCAGCCCTAGCTATAAGCTTTATCAAAAAGGAAGGTCTTAAGCGCACTCTTAAAAACGGATAGGGTGTCTGCCGTCCGAACACAAACTGGAAGCTGATTCCACAAAAGTGGAGCTTGATAAGAAAAGGCTCTGGCTCCCATTGTACTTTTGAGACTCTAGGAACAACCAACAACCCTGCATTCTTGGAACGTAATGCCCTAGTAGGACAATAGGGTATAATGAGTTCTTTAAGGTAAGATGGCGCCTGCCCATTAAGGGCTTTGTAGGCGGGAAGAAGAATTTTAAATTCTATCCTGTGTTCTATAGGGAGCCAGTGTAAGGCAGCCAGAACAGGAGTAATGTGGTCCCTTTTCCTAACTCTGGTTAGTACACGAGCTGCAGCATTTTGAATCAGCTGAAGCGACTTGACTGACTTCTTGGTACACCCTGATAATAAGGAGTTACAATAATCCAGCCTTGAAGTAACAAATGCATGGACTAGTTTCTCTGCATCATTTTGAGGCAAGATATGCCTGATTTTTGCAATGTTACGTAGATGGAAGTAGGCGGTCCTTGAAATTGATTTTATGTGGGTGTTAAAGGATAAATCCTGATCAAATATAACACCAAGATTCCTTACAGTCTCACTGGAGGCCAAATTAATGCCATCCATAGTTAATATATCTTTAGATAATTTGTTTCGTAGATTCTTCGGGCCAAGTACAATAACTTCAGTTTTGGTCGTGTTTAACATCAAAAAATGTAAGGTCATCCACGTTTTTAAGTCCTTGAGGCAGTCTTGAATTTTATTTAGATGATTAATTTCATCAGGCTTGATTGATAAATATAGTTGAGTATCATCCGCATAACAATGAAAGTTTACAGAATGATTCCTTATAATATTGCCTAACGGAAGCATATATAGTGTGAACGAAATAGGTCCAAGCACAGAGCCCTGTGGCACTCCATGGCTAACTTTGGTTTGCATGGAAGATTCATCGTTGACACGTACAAACTGAGAGCATTCAGATAGATAGGACCTAAACCAGCCTAAAGCAGTTCCCTTTATGCCAACTAAGTGCTCTAGTCTTTGCAATAGGATGTCATGGTCGATAGTATCAAATGCAGCACTAAGATCGAGCAAGACAAGAATAGAGACAAGTCCCTTGTCAGAGGCTATGAGAATGTCATTTGTGACTTTAACCAGAGCTGTCTCTGTGCTATGTTGTGTTCTAAAGCCAGACTGAAAATCTTCAAATAAATCATAGTTTTTTAAGTAATCACACAGCTGTTTTGCGACTGCTTTCTCAAGAATATTTGAGAGGAACGGAAGATTAGAAATAGGTCTATAGTTGGCTAAAACCTCTGGATCGAGGTTGTGCTTTTTAAGAAGCGGTTTTATCACTGCTACTTTGAATGATTGTGGAACATAGCCTGATAATAAAGACATATTCATAATATTTAATAAAGAAGTGCTAATTAATGGAAAAACTTCTTTTAACAGCTTAGTTGGAATCGGGTCTAAGATACACGTTGATGGTTTAGAAGAGAGAATCATTGAATTTAATTGTTCAAGGTTTATGGCTGAAAAGCATTCTAGTTTACTATCTAGTGTAATATTATAACTTACGTTTCCGGGAGCTGTTGATAACACTATACTGGTCAAAGGCAAGAGGTCATTGATTTTGTTTCTAAGAGTAACAATTTTATCGTTAAAAAAGTACATAAAATCATTACTACTGAGTGCTATGGGAATAGAAGGCTCAGTCGAGCTGTGGCTCTCTGTCAGCCTGGCTACAGTGCTGAAAAGAAATCTTGCATTATTCTTATTCTCATCTATTAATGAAGAGTAGTATGCTGCTCTCGCTTTACGCAGTGCTTTCTTATATTCATTGAGAGTAATATGCCAAATTAAACGAGATTCTTCAAGTTTAGTGGAACGCCATATCCTTTCAAGTTGTCTCGACTTTTGCTTTATTTTGCGGGTTTCGGCATTATGCCATGGAGCTAATCTATGTTGTTTTATTTTCTTCTTTTTCAAAGGAGCAACAAAGTCTAATTGTATTCGCAGCGCATCTGTAGCACTATCAACAACATGATCAATTTGGGGTGGTGTACATTTTGTATAAGTTTCCTCCCCTACATGCAGACATGCTATCGAGTTAAGTATTGGTGGAATCTCTTCCTTAAATTTGGGTATAGCACTAACAGATAGGTTTCTGCTGCAGGAGCTTTTGGCTAATGCTTTGTAGTCTAGTAACAGTACTTCAAAAGTTACTAAGAAATGGTCGGATAAAGCAGGATTATGCGGTTCGACTAATAGTTGCTCAATTTCAATACCATAAGTCAGAACAAGGTCAAGAGTGTGATTATAGCAGTGGGTTGGTTTATTTACACTCTGACAGAAACCAACATAATCTAATATAGAGTTAAATGCAACAGTAAGGCTATTTTTATCATCGTCAACATGAATATTAAAGTCACCTACGATAATTACTTTATCTGTTTTAAGTACCAAAGTTGATAAAAACTCAGAGAATTCTGATAAGAATTCTGAATAAGGACCTGGTGCACGGTACACTGTAACAAATAAGATTGGCTGCAAAGTTTTCCAGGTCGGATGTGTAAGACTGAAAATGAGGCTTTCAAAGGAGGTATAATTAAATTTTTGTTTAGTATTGATAAGTAAACTTGAGTCAAAGATTGCTGCAACTCCACCTCCTCGGCCCGTGCCTCGGGCAATATGAGTATTGATATGGCTGGGTGGAGTGGCCTCATTTATGCTGACATATTCTTCATGTCTCAAGCAAGTTTCAGTGAGACAGCATATATCAATATTATAATCTGATATTAAATCATTTACCAGTATTGCTTTAGATGCTAGAGATCTTATGTTTAAGAGACCACATTTAATCTTCCTGTTTTGTTGCACTGTAATAGTTGTTACATTTACTTTTATTAAGTTATTATGTATGACACCTCTATTAGGTTTTACCTTAAATTGTCCTTGGGCAGACACACACACCGTTAATATTGGGTATTTTATTGGGTTCGGGATTCCTATGGATGACTGCCTAGGAGAGAGTGCAGAGAAGCGTGTAAGACTGCGACTCTGCCTCCTGGTCTCAACTCCAGTTTGTCATGGATTAAGTCCACAAAGCCCTGAAATATTTGCCGAAATGAGATTTGCACCTTCCAAAGTAGGATGAATGCCGTCTCTATTAATCAGACCAGGTTTTCCCCAGAAGGCTGTCCAATTATTCACGAAGCCCACATTGTTTGCTGGGCACCACCAAGACAACCAGCGCTGAAATGATGACATGCGGCTATACATGTCATCATTGATCAGATTGGGGAGGGGACCAGAGAAGATTACGGTGTCCGACATTGTTTTAGCATAACTACACACCGACGCCACATTAAGTTTGGTGCATTCTGATTGGCGTAAACGAACATCATTACCACCGACTTGAATAACAATCCTACTGTATTTACGTTTATTTTTAGCCAGCAGTCTAAGATGCGCCTCAATGTCGCCCGCTCTGGCCCCCGGAATGCATGTGACTGTGGACGCTTTGGTCTCTAAATTCACGTGTCTCATAATAGAGCTACCAATAACCAGAGTTGGCTTCTCAGCGGGTCTCTCGCTGAGTGGGGAATATCTGTTAGATACGTGAACGGGTTGGTGGGGACCTGCGGGTTTCGTCTATCGGGTCCTGATAGACTACACACATATTCGGTGTGCAGATCTTTGTTTTCACAATAAAAGTGTTGTTTATTAGTGAATGTAATGTACAGAGGCCTGTACTACGAATCCAGTTCAACATACCCTGGATATGTTTGAGTTACCCGCCTTACCTAATCCAAAACAAACGCGCTCTCGTTTATGATATCACTGCCCCATCTAAGACACGAGTGAATCTGACTTTAATTCAATTTGACTCGAGTGTTTCGTCAACTTAACGTGTTAAAATAATACTTCTGCATACAGTATGTGACACTGTAAGTGTTGCACGGCCAGAAACGGCTCGAGAAGCTGACACAGATAAGGAAATATATGATACATGTGGTACAATATTTGATATCATGTGATATGAATGATAATGGGACACATCAAAGTCTGCACTCACAGTGCCGCGGACTATACGTAATGTTACTTTGATCTGGTTACTTATGTTGTGGCAGATATTTAAGTAAGCTTTCTTAATGCTAATATTATATTAGTCAGATTGCTCTGAAGATGGGAGGTGATATTCAGGCAGTTTTTCTGTTTTTCCTTTATCCTGTAATATGACTTGATAGCTTTAAACTCCGCACACAGAGTTCTGATTGGCCAGCAGGTGGCTCTTTCACTGAGTTGATCTCTTATCCTGGAACTTAACCTGCTCCGGAGCAGATTAGCCGTTCAGCACAAGTTACCATGGAGATCTAGCCCGGTAAGAAGTGAACCAGCGACGTAGGACCGGTAACCCAGAGTTTTCCCTGAAGTTAGCTTGCGAAAATCCGGCTTCGTAGTACAGGCCTCAGGTCTTAAAATCTCATAGCATCAACTTTTAAATGTCCTCTTGGATGTTCTTCTTGACCCTCAGAGAAGGAGAAAATGTTGAGTCGTGTCTTTCAGGCATGTCCTTTCCGAACAAAAATTACAGGAAACATAAAACATATTATTGCAGAACAAGTGTGTTATTTATGAAAGCGGTGTGTTTCTGTGTTTAGGGGCTGTAGATATCATTCTTTTGTAATTGTAATGTTTTTTTTAATTTCAACAGGGAGCTACAAAGACAATCAGATTATGAATGAACAGTATGAAGTTCATCAACATTGAAATATATTTTATTATCAAAATAATATTGAACTGGTATAAAAACGTAGTGCAACTGTAGAAGCTTACTCTGTTGTTTCACTGAAAGAATAACTTTTAACATGTTTTTTCAGACAATATTGACAGATAAATAGTAGCAGTTCTCCCTATGTGTTAAATAGCTTTGCCTTGAATACATTAAATTAGATAGCTGACAAAGTCATATTGCTAAATATCTAAATGTAACCTTTTGCATGGAAAAAACCCTCAACTTAACTGATGTGTAGGTGATCTAGTATTTAGTATTGTTTAATGGAATGTATATCAGTGTATTAAAGTCAATACTTCATTTATTTATACCAATATTTTCCTTGATTCTTTGTACAGTATGAAAAAAAAAGAGTATTTATACCTGTGCTGAAGTTCACTGCTGTGAGGAGTCCAGTTATGTCTCTCACTCTCTGGTCCAGCCTGTCTGCATCACCTGGACACCTTAAACAAACAGATATATGTAAAGTACCACGTGTACAAACAATATAACTGATTCTCTTCTGTTGAACATGTTGGATTGTGTATTGTCCGAGTCAGGGTCCTTTTTATTTTACTGTAACTTTGGAAGAACAAAGGAAAAGCAATGAATAAGCTTAATTTAACTGAAGCACACATAACGTCTGATCTAATATTTTTAACAAATCATCCCTAAAGCATTGACTAGGCTATTCATCGTCCTTAAATGCAGGCATTAAGTTACATGTTCACAAACTTCTACAGCCACAATTAGTCGGTTTCACAAGTGTAATGCAAATCAAATACATAAGCATTGGTATTACCAATGCTTACTATTTATTTGATACCAATCTGATAATACAATTAATAAAAACAACAAGGTTTGGTTTGGTTCTTCATATATAACTATGACGTTAACGAGTAAGCTCAATAATGAACTCCAGCTCAACCAACCATATTGTAATATCTAAGTAATCATCTGGAAATATGACATTAAAGGTGGGGTAGGTAAGTTTTGAAAAACCGGCTCGAGATACACTTTTTTGTTATATTCCATGGAATGCTCTTAACATCCCGATAGCAATGAATATCTTAAGTGCTATGAAATAAAACCCATAAAAAAATTACATTACATTTCATTTAGCAGACGCTTTTATCCAAAGCGACTTACAATTACCGATTACAGGGACATTCTCCCTGGAGTAACTAAGGGCAAAGTGCCTTACTCAAGGGCGTACTAGTGGTGGTGTTCCTGGCGGGATTTGAACTCACAACCTTCCGATCTTCAGCCCACCTCACTATCCATTAGACCACCATTGGAAACACAGAGCCAGGACAGAACCCCTAGTGGTGTGGAGGGGTCATCGCACTTTGAAAATATGTTGCTTCACTCAAACCTTATGTGTGATCCAAAGTGTTTTGCATATTTCTCTTCTGACCTGCTCCACTGAATAGCATTGGGCTGAGCAGCAGACGCCTCTGATGGGATGTATTCTTCAGCAGGTGTGTACACTACAGGCACCCAAATGTCCAATGTGGAGATATGTTGAATATCAAATGTGAGGAAACGTATACAAAAAGAAAAGATGCAATAGACAAAAGGCAGCATTACAATCCAAAGGAGTCTGAAACGTATAGAAGTTGTGGAAGAAAGAGAAATTGTTGGGTGACTTTGCCCTGCAGGTGTGACAGGGGAAGTTCAGCTTATCAGATTGATGGAGACTGTCTCGCTGTGGGGCGAGGGTGGGGGAGATTGAGGGAGAGAGAGAGAGAGGGGGTTTGGCAGAAAAGTGTCTGTCGACTCCTCCTGATACCTGCCTCCATGTCTGAGATGATATGGAAGATAATATTGATAATATTAAACGCAATAACTGTGTCTCCAGCTCCCCTCCCTCGCCTCAGCCCCTGCAGGATAAAATCAATGTGCCATTCAATGTGATTTATAGCTGAAAATAATGGCACTGTTTAGGCAGGGGAGGTGTGTGTGTGTGTGTGTGTGTGTGTGTGTGTGTGTGTGTGTGTGTGTGTGTGTGTGTGTGTGTGTGTGTGTGTGTGTGTGTGTGTGTGTGTGTGTGTGTGTGTGTGTGTGTGTGTGTGTGTGTGTGTGTGTGTGTGTGTGTGTGTGTGTGTGTGTGTGTGTGTGTGTGTGTGTGTGTGTGTGTGTGTGTGTGTGTGTGTGTGTGTGTGTGTGTGTGTGTGGTATCTTATCTTGTGGTGTACAGTATGAGCGTTTGCATGTAGAAGAGGTTGAAAGGTGGACGTGACGTGAAGATGGATTGTGTGTGCTTGTGTGTGTGTGTGTGTGTGTTGATTTATTTGACGATGCAGATCTAATCTCTAACTGTCACATTAATAACGGCAGAGTGAGGCCGTCACATGGTCTGGCCGTTTATGGCTGGTATCGATCTGCTGCTATCACTGTTTATCGCAGCGGGAATGCAAGGGTCTTTGTGTAGATGGCAGAGGTGTTGTCAGAGGGGGGGGGGGGGGGGGGGGGACAAGAGGGGGTTTGGGAAGGAGACAGGAGGAAAAGAGCTGGGAAGAGTAGAGAAGAAGTTAGGACTGCTTTTTAAATATACATTCTGATGGGGGCAGGGATGGGTATCGAGAACCGGTACTAAGTCAGTACCGGTACCTGATTGGACGGTATTGGTATACCGTTAAGCCGCTGGACAAACGGTGCTGATATCGGTATATGAATTACGCTACTTCCTTAGTTTAAACAGTTCTGGTTGGTTGGGAACCCTCATCCCGTGTGACGTATCCAGTTTGAGTACCACTTTGAATGGCAACTGTGAATGCCACTCTTCATCTCTCCTAACAGCGCTGTTATTATCGTGAAACTCCCGGGCAGACGCAACATCTTGCTAGAAACAGCGTCTCAAGGCTTCTTAACATGTAACAACCTTAACTGACTGAGCCGCAAATGCGGCGCACCTATGCGCTTATTCGGTGCACCTATGCGCTTATGCGGCGCAATTAGTTTGGCACAGTTTCGGCGCTGTGACCCCTAGTTTCCACCGGGTCCAGCTGCGTCGCGTTACGGCGCGTTACGGCTGTGTCCGCAAGGATCGCGGCCACTCTAGTCAATGGGTGCTATTCCACCAGACGCGCCGCGTTACGGCTCAGAAGCGTCCCAGAAGCGTCTCGCTGCTGGGCTCCGCTCGAAATAGGATTGAAGTCTATTTTTCGACGCGACGCAGCCGTAAGGTAATGTCGGGCAGGCAGGAAGTGGAACATTAAGAGCATATATAGCATATATATATATATATATATATATAGGCCTATATATATATATACACACACACAAACAAATTTTGCAGGCCCTATCCCTCCCTAGTCTTTCAAGTAGGAGGAGAAATGCCAGCGTTCTCCTCCGGTTTACAGGCACTGTGTAAATATATAATAATTATGATGAATTAATTTTTTTACCACTAAAATACAGCAACACATCTTTGATTCATGTCGTTTACAACTGGGATATTACAATTATTATTAACTTTGTCTGTACAAAGTAGTCTGTCCAGGAAATATGCCCAAATCAACTAAAACTGTGAGCCGGCAGGCAAGACGCTCCGCTTCTGAAATGCTTCTGAAACGCGCCCGGACAGAAACTAGGGGTGAGGCTCCTCTAGCAACCCCCCCCCCCCGTTGACGCTTGCAAAACATCTTATAACTTTGCGTGGGGCCTCAAGTTGACCAGGGACAGCCCTGATAAGGAGGTTTAGGAGGTGCGCACGCAGCGTCTCGTTTTAACTGAATAATGGTCATGTTTACATGGATTTATGAACTGCCCATAATTACCCCCCCCCCTTCCAGACACACTGTCAAACACACTCATACCTGCTTGGTATGACATTGAAAAAGTTACATTAAATAATAAATACAAATAAATTACAATAAAATGACTGTTGTTTAATCTTCACATCTTGTAATCATGTCTATAATTTTGAGCACCAAATTATTGAAAAGTATCGATAAGAGTATCGAAAAATACCGGTATTGATAAGCAGTATCGGTATCGATAAAATCCTAACGATATCCATCCCGAGATGGGGGTGTAAATGATAAAACCAACACACATATTTATATTATGCTATAAGAGTTTGTAACATGACTACTGTCTACAGATGTAGCGATTCATTTCAGACAGTTTGAAACGCGAGGGCCGTGATTGGTATGTGATCTGCCCTCGCTCAAGGGAAAACCTCCAGCTTGACTTGAGACCGCCCCCGTGATAGATAAATGTAATTATAATGAAGCCAGCTGCAATGGATCATTGATCCACCAGGGGGTGCAGTGGGGTTCCACACTGGAGCTCATGTGAAATAAAGTGAGATACAGTATGCTGGATGTACAGCGGAACTTTGTTAAGATCCATATGTCACGGATATCATACTACTGTGCTAAATAAGAGACATGTAATCATTTACAAAACATCACCATGTTGTTATTTAACAAAATAATTTTGTTATTCGAAAAATAGAACGGGAGGAAATGCAGCCCGGCTCTCGATTTTTAATCCTAATTTAATTATCATCTTCACCACGATCATTTATGTTTATGTTCGCCAAATTGACATGAAATCACTGACACATATGAATATACTGTATTCAACTTCATTAAAACGTTATTAACGTGCCTAAACTCAGTAATTCACCAAAAATATGTATATTTTAAATGGAGCTTCGTCGGTCGATCAGGATCCCAAAGTGTAGCGGAGGGATCCTCATCTGGATGAAGGGTGTTATTTTCCTCATAAGGAACAAGTCGCTGCAAATTATTCCGCTTATTACACGGCCACATTCTCAACAAAGTAACGACATGACTCCCAATATTAATTTAAATGCTTTTATGGATTTAGAAAATGTTTTTATTGATTTAAAAAATAGTTGTATGTATTGATTTAAATTGACATGCATCCGCTAAGAAAAATAGTCCGTTGTTACCGTTTTTTAAACAGTCTGAATGAAACGGCAGCTCTCAGCTGTGTATTTACACAACTAATGGCCCATCAACCACAGCTCTCTCCCCCCCCCCCCCCCTCCCCCCCTGATCTATCTTCTCCAGCAGCTAAATTAACAGTAGGTTACTCTGAGTGACCATAGACTGTATGTGACAAGCTTACAGTTAGTGACGTAACAACACCATAAAAGCTGGTGGGTTGAAAGCAATACGGAGGTAAAAATATTTAGAATAATTGTGATTTATTTATTTTGGCTTTTATGTTTTTAGGTATAAAATGTTATGTAATTCAGGCTTATAGTTCACCCTTCTCTAAAAGCCTTCAACAATGACAATATTCATTGTAATTTAATAAATCCTTCCAACACACATTGTAAAAAATAGCCTACTGTAAGTTAAGAAATCATTTCAATATGTACATCTTCTGATGTAACAACAATAACATTATAAATAGTGACATAGCTGAACATGGTATTGCACATTTAGCTTTGAGTGTTACTGACCTGAGATGTTTTTATTACATGAATTAAGGTGACTGAGGCTTTTTAACATACAGCGATGCAAACTCATCAGGTATGAAAAAGGTGACAAGGATCCGAGCCCCCGGCTCCCACACCCCATGGAATGACAGAGGATTTTAGCAGTCAGAACAACTAAAGCAGCAGTGTTAATAATAACAGAAACGCCAAAGAGTCACATCTAATAGAAATATATAAAAGCATTTATTTTAAATTGTGTAGCAGTCAGTTTATAATTTTGGCAGCACTGTTGAGCATTTTGAAAATGTATTTTCGTGCCTCTGTGCAAGGCTTAAGTCTTTTTATCTTTATAGCCACATGGTGTAAAGTAACTAAGTTCATAAACTCAACAAGTACTATACTTGGGCACAATTTTGAGATACTTGTACTTTATTTAAGTATTTCAATGTTTTGCTACTTTGTTCTTCTACTCCACTACAGTTCAGAGGTACATGGTGTACTTTGACTCCACTACATGTATTTAATACCTTTAGTTACTTCACAGATCTGGATTAATTAAGTGAAATATAATCCAGTGTTAAATCAGACTTTAGTTCCACCTGGAGTAAATCCACAAGCTACCCTGCAGTATACAAAGTCATTCAAACTAGCTGCACCTTTACCAGCTTTGAGAACACTTTCATGATCAATCATTATAAAACATATCATATCTATTATTCTGAAATGGACCAATCTGCACAATGACTACTTTTACTGTCGCTACTTTCACTATATTTTGATGATAATACTTTTCTACTTTTACTTGAGGAACATTTTGAATGCAGGACTTTTACTGTAACAGAGTATTCCTACACTCTGGGACTATTACTTTGACTCAAGTACAAGATCTGAGTACTTCTACTTTTACTCAAGTACAAGACCTGAGTACTTCTACTTTTACTCTAGTAAAAGATCTGTGTGCTTCTACTTTTACTCAAGTACAAGACCTGAGTGCTTCTACTTTTACTCAAGTACAAGATTTGAGTACTTCTACTTTTACTCTAGTACAAGATCTGTGTGCTTCTACTTTTACTCAAGTACAAGATTTGAGTACTTCTACTTTTACTCTAGTACAAGATCTGTGTGCTTCTACTTTTACTCAAGTACAAGATCTGGGTACTTCTACTTTTACTCAAGTACAAGATCTGAGTACTTCTACTTTTACTCAAGTACAATATATATATACTTATACCACCTCTGTTTTTAGCCTATGAAAAAAACTATTAGAAATAGAAGGCTAAAGCTAACGTTAGCAGATAGTGACAATGTATGCTAGCTAGCTAGCTAGCTCAACGATTCCTTAAATAATATTGCCACAGAAAAACTTTTCAGTTCACATCACGCTCTGCCGCTTCGAAAGGGAGCTCTGCTCTGAACACCTGAACGGCCCGTTCTAACAGCTGTTCACCAGCGGTCCAGTCTGTGCCACAGTGACTCCGGACGCACAGTTAATATTAACGAACGCACCCGTAGGTAATGTAGCTGCTGAAGCTAGACCATCATCTCGGAGCAGCAGAGGCTTATTATACATCCATGAGCAGAGCCGACAGGCAGGAAGACTCGAGCACACAGCTCGTACTTCATTATAATATATAAAAAAAGAACACCATGCGTGTCATGATGGCACATAACAGCTCACGGCCGCAGATTACTCCGGGTCCAAGCCCCCCCCATACCCCAAAAATATTTGTATTGCAGATCTACATGAATCACACAAACGACTTATTTTGGATTCAAAACGGCGAGTTTCGCCGAAAGGTGACAAGTTTGCATCACTGAACATAGACAGAGCACAACTGAAACATAACATCTGAGATGTAACAACATAATACACTTTTCGGGGATGCTTGGGATGTGAGGAGTGAGGGACACGGCTTAGAACGGGCGTGTCACCTGGCAGGACAGGAGAGTGTGTGCACCAGTCTGCCTTGATCTATGAATTCATGTCCGTGACACTCACTGCTGCCCACAGCTGTTTTATAGAAGGAAATTCCTTCACTTCATGAAAGTGTTTTAACCACACACACCTCTACTACACACATGACGGGTGTTATTTTCCCCATAAGGAACAAGTCGCTGCAAATTATCCCGCTTATTACACGGCCACATTCTCAACAAAGTAACGACATGACTCCCAATATTAATTGAAATGCTTTTATGGATTTAGAAAATGTTTTTATTGATTTAAAAAATATTTGTATGTATTGATTTAAAAAATAGTTGTATGTATTGATTTAAATTGACATGCATCCGCTCAGAAAAATAGTCCGTTGTTACAGTTTTTTAAACAGTCTGAATGAAACGGCAGCTCTCAGCTGTGTATTTACACAACTAATGGTCCAATGGCCCATCAACCAAAGCTCTCTCCCCCCCTCCCCCCTTGATCTTTCTTCTCCAGCAGCTAAATTAACGGTAGGTTACTCTGAGTGACAAGCTTACAGTTAGACACAACACTGTCATTGCAAGTGACCCTCAGTTAGTTGACTTTTATGTTCAACTGCTAAATTCGTTACTGATAAAAAAGGGCTTCTACTGTACCTAATTACCTTAACACTAGAACCGCCAGAGGTTTTTGTATAGGCCTACCTAAACCCGTCAAATCCCGCTATTAGAATGCAATTTTTAACAACATAGGGTGCTACATAACACACTTTCAGGAAAAGTCACAGACTGGGAGACTTTAATATTTTATTGAAAAAAAGTTACATTGCACACACACAACACACATCACACAAATTGGCCCGATTGGCGGTTCTAGTGTTAAATAAACTCACTAATTAATGAAACCAGTTCAATACGCATTATTCTTATTCTTATCATTCTTTATGAGTGCAGAAATAATCTTAAAATCGGATTGCGAGTCCTGGATCTTGAGTCTTGGCTGTGGTCCTGGATCATAAGTCCTGGATGGATATCCTCGTGGATTCATCTTCTTATTATACACACATGCATTTCCAAACATTTGGACTACCTATGTTGCAAATGTATTATCTTTTCAATTTACACATGGCATCTATTGCACGTCTGTCCGTCCTGGGAGAGGGATCCCTCCTCTGTTGCTCTCCCTGAGGTTTCTCCCATTTTTCCCTTTAAACTGTGGGGTTTTCTCTGGAAGTTTTTCCTTGTACGATGTGAGGGTCTAAGGACAGAGGGTGTCGTATTGTCATACTGATATTCTGTACAAATTTTGAAGTCCACTGAGACAAATGTAACATTTGTGATATTGGGCTATATAAATAAACATTGATTGATTGATTGATTGATCTGTTTTTTAAATGAAATCTGACGGCAGGCAGTTAGCTCTGATCACCTATGATAAATGCGCCGCACATAATCGCTGGCCATACAGCCACACACACTGTTCGAAATGGGGGGGAGCTAGGAGGAGCTTGGCTGCCCCGAAGAGGGAGGGAGCTCCCCTGAAGGCTGACTTTGAGATAAATAGGGGGAGCCCAAAATAATCGTGCATATTTGTGTCACACAGATTAGAAATGTTGAGTTTCTGTAAATAACAGTTCTTGAAATAAATAATAGTTATTGTTCATTACAGTTTCTGAATATTTGTTTTATATTTGTGAATATGTCTGGGTGTTGCCATCTGTACGTGGCGGCGCTGCATTCTTACTTACGTTGCTATGGTTATGGCGGTGATGCCGGCGCGGTATTTGAAATGTTCATATTGATATTTTTTTAACTCTGGCTGTGTAATAAAAAAATATGGCAAAACGAAAACAGCCAAGCGTCACAGCTTTTGGATTCACAAGCAAAGAAGCGAAGGAGTCTAAAAATGACAACTTGAACGGAAAATAACTTTTAGTTGGCTGGCTGTAAGCGGCGTTAGGGTCGAGCTTGACAGCTCCACACCGAGGGAGAGGCCTGCCGATGCGGAGCCTGAAGAGGCTTCAACAACGGCCACATCCGCCGGCATAGTGACACCGTCTGTATTAGTGGAAGAGTGTTTTTATAGCAATTGATCGCATCCGCGCTGCTGCGCCAGTCAACAGAGCGTGCGTGTGACATATTTAGTAGCAGGATGTGCTCTGAAAAATAGGGCTCCCCGAAAGCAAATGGGTAATTCGAAAACTGACAGAGCTCTCTCTATACAAATCAAACTGTAGACGGTGTGAAAGCACCTATTGTTTTAAATAATGGTCGGAATGTGACCTGTGAGCCTTCTGAATTACCGTGGGACAGCACATTCTAAACTAAAATGTTCAATCAATAAAGTAACATCTTATCTTATCTTAATAATATCTTCATATTAATAATAATAATAAATCATACAGTATGTGTCCGAAAGGGAGCAGGAGGAAGCAAACACAAAAATATACTGCATATTAAAGCAAACGATTGTAAAGGTTAAAGTATGAGCATAACAAATAAAGAAGTGTAATGTAAACATTTACATTATGATTATTTAATATATAAAGACTATATATTATTGAATTACAAGATTAGATATACTTTAGTTGATCTAAAATATTGATGTGTTCAAATGCTCTTCAGAACACAACTGAAAGTCCATGAAACTTGTCTTTCTGTATTTGTGAATAAAGCGCCATCTCCTGGTTAAAACCTGAAATTGAAAATCTGGCAACGCCCTCTTGGAAAATAGTGGGAGGGCTTAACACTCCTCTATACTTGTCTTTGGCAGGTCGTAGGCAGGAAGCTGTAAGCTGGAGTCCGAAATTCAGTGCTACATCTGTACGTGCCTAGAAGTTTTTTTTTTTTTTTTGAACTTTCAAAAGCTGCTTTATTCCTAAAATAATTAGTGAGTCTTTTCTCTTGTCTTGGACATGATGAGGTCATCTAAAAAATAAAATAAAAAGTTAAAGAAATGAGCTTCAGAACCTCTGGTGAACAACGTCCTGTTGTTCGCATACAGTCTTTGTTCACCTTCCTCCAAGATATATTTTGTGTTCTGAGCTTGTGAGTCATAGAACACCCATGCTGATGTTTTTGTGATGAGCTAATATCTGTTCGCGACCTAATCAAATTCATTGATTTAAACTGCAGTTAAATCAAACTTCTAGTTTATTTAATAGTTCCCTGATACTTTTTCTTGGGATATTCACAGTGAAATGTGTGTTTCCATGGATTCAGCTACTGAACCCTTGGCATGATGATGATGATGATGACGATGATGATGCAAGAGCAGAGAACAAGGAGAGAGATGTTCTCAGATAGTCTGTGATGTAACTATTCATCTCATCTGAATAATCATGAGTCCTGCTAATAATAGGGAGGGACCCGCAGTGTGATGGAGCGGCTGATACAGGCAAAGTTCAGGGTTCACACACACACACACACACACACACACACACACACACACACACACACACACACACACACACACACACACACACACACACACACACACACACACACACACACACACACACACACACACACACACACATACACATACACATACACATACACGAAAAGCCACGTGGATCTCTTTGATCAGCAGGCAGGAGGCACTGTAATCAGCTGGATCAATGGCAGGGATATCAATGGTGATTAGAGGAACACAGGCAGCCTCTGTCTCTGCTGAAGGTGACAGGCCGGGGGGGGGGGCACAGGGAGGAGATGGGCGGATAGAGGAGAAGAGGAAGATGAAGGAAAGAAAAATGCCAACCTACAGTGTAAAGAAAGAGAGGGACAGATGGTGGGCATTGATGAAGTGTGAATGAAAGAGACACAAGGCAAACTAAAAGGTGTGTTTGAGAATACTCCGAATGACCTGAGAAGCAGATCATTCTGGGTGGGGAGGTGTCGTGTTACAAAACCCTAGAAGTAATTTTACCGTTTGATCAACATACAGGAAGTCCAAGCACCCACCCACCCACACACACACACACACACACACACACACACACACACACACACACACACACACACACACACACACACACACACACACACACACACACACACACACACACACACACTCACATACATACATACATACATACATACATACATACATACATACATACATACATACATACATACATACATACATACATACATACATACATACATACATACATACATACATACATACATACATACATACATACATTCATACACACAAACAAACACACACACAAAGCTGGCTTGGGGAGATTATATGTTTCTGTCTGTTAATATGACTGTTTGTGTATCTAGAAAGCAGGACGAATGAAAGAGACACAAGGCAAACTAAAAGGTGTGTTTGAGAATACTCCGAATGACCTGAGAAGCAGATCATTCTGGGTGGGGAGGTGTCGTGTTACAAAACCCTAGAAGTAATTTTACCGTTTGATCAACATACAGGAAGTCCAAGCACCCACCCACCCACCCACACACACACACACACACACACACACACACACACACACACACACACACACACACACACACACACACACACACACACACACACACACACACACACACACACACACTCACATACATACATACATACATACATACATACATACATACATACATACATACATACATACATACATACATACATACATACATACATACATACATACATACATACATACTTACATACATACATACATACATTCATACACACAAACAAACACACACACAAAGCTGGCTTGGGGAGATTATATGTTTCTGTCTGTTAATATGACTGTTTGTGTATCTAGAAAGCAGGACGCAGGAATCTGGTCGAGGCCCCGGTGATGAAGACCAGGGCGGAGAGGAGCCGGGTCCAACACACAGCGGCGGGGAGGATGAGGAGGAAGGAGAGGAAGAAGAGGAGGTGTTTCAGTGGAGGGGGCCAGGTCAGTCATTCCGTGTTTAGATCTAACCAAAACAGATGTTCTGATGCAAAAAGAAGTGAACCATCATTTTGGGTCTAAAGTCATTCCTTGATCTGCCTCACTAAAGGATTGAGATTCCTTTCCTAGCCGTTTTCACGCAAATCGCAGAAAACTGTGATAATTTGCCCCATAGGAATGAATCGGAAATCCATTTGAACAGAGCTCAAAAACACCCCACTTTAACCCCATAGAGATTCCACATACTTTAATGTAGAACAAAAGTTACAAGTTGAAACGGTTCTCTAGACTATGGACTTTATTAGACCTGTGCAGCTTCCTTGTTAATTATTACCAGTACATTCTTAAAACTTAACAGGGTGCAAACTTGAGTCCCTGGCATGAAAGTTGGACATGCTACACCCCCACCTCCCTCCTTACTCTCCATGTCGTTGGAAAGGGAGCCTCTGAATGTTTGCATTGCATTCAGAATAGTTTTATTCCTAGAGATACGGGGATACTCCAGTCAACGTACTTTCATTATAAGTGCTGACATGCTGTCAGTCTGTGTGTCTGTGCTCGTTTCGGGGGGCTCCTCTGCTGCATCTTCAGGGGTCCGCCGTCTGTCCTACTGTCCCCCTGTCCCCCTGTAGGGGATGTGGATGTGACAGGTTGGGGGGAAATATATTCGTCTTAAGAAAAACGAGGAGATAACAAGTAAATTGCCATAATTTTATTATTTATTTTTTCTCTTATCGATGTTTGTTTGGTTATTTATTTCTCTCTGTCTGTTGACTTCAATGAGTTAAACAATGCAGGAAGATTACCGCACTATCTTGCAGTATTTCCTTTTCAAGCTGTGCACGTTGTATGCATGTCTGTGCTGTGTGTGAGCAGTGCTGAGTGTGTGTGTGTTTTCATTCCTATGGTGGGGAGAGAGGATGTGTTCATTATCGTGCTGTCCCAGCCTTGTCCCTTTAACAGTAATTGGAGCGATATTAATTGCTGCGCAGTGGCTGGTTGATGGTAGCACCATCATGCCGCACTGATAGGGCCCTCTGCTCTTGTTTTTTCTTCTCCTTTCTCTCCTCCTCACAAACTAACTGCTGGGTGAGTGGGGAAGGGGGAGGGAGGAGGGGGAGAGAGAGTAAGGGAGGGAGATAGCCCCTCTATCAGCACCGGAGCAGGCGCTGTCTTTATCAGGAGCACGATTGGCAAAAAGGAAACTTTGACCGGTCTGAATTTTTCTCTTATCGTCAATGCCCACCCCCCTCCACCCCCCCTCCACCTCCCTTTCCTCCTTCTCTCCCCCTCCCTCTATCCATTCACCTCTCCTCTTCTGCTCTCTCCATCACCAATAACAACCCCACTAACAGCCTCCCCCTCCCCCTGCATGCATCTCTCCCTCTTTTATCCGTTCTTATTGTTTTTTTCTTCTTCTTGGTGCTGTGTCACAGTGGGACTGGAGTCCCTGGCTAATGTGCTCTTGTTCATACAAAATGTTTCCCCATGCATCAGACATTTCCCAGGAACATACGAGGGGAGAAGTGTGTACTGTATCAGCTGCTATGGAAATAAACAGTTGTATCTGCTGTGGGAGAGTTGGCATTCCAGCTGTGGTCTCAGGGGTCCGGCTGCTTTAAGACAATCCTTCCAGAAGTCCAGCATCCCTGCCGATTACAGCAAATGTACACTGCATGCTTGCCTCACTGGCACTTTGTCTTCCATCCCTAAAATAAAAAAATTGAGTTATGTGCATCCATATTTAATATCTTTAAGTTTATAGGTTATGAGAGGTGATTATTGTTGAAATTGTTGCAGCAATTAATATTTTCAAGCAGATGAATCTGCATATTATTTTCTTTTTTCCCTTAAACCAAATGTTAGAAAATAGTCTAAATGCTCAATATAATTTTTCTTAGAGCTCAATTTCATTATTCAAATAGTTTGAAAAGCATGAAATGCTCACCTTCAATCAGCCACAATAAATCCATCATCAAAATAGTTGCCCTTTAATTTTCTGTTGATGAACAAATCAACCCATGACTTTAGTGCTGGTGGAAATAACTCAATAACAAAAGAGATATTTACTTTGTTATTTTCGATAGGATGTTACGATGCAGCGGTCACAGCGTTCCCTCCTGTGTTCCACGCTGGCTCACAGTGTGTTCAGCTTCCAGCCACATTTGCAATCTTTCCCTTTTACCCTAATTTTCCCTCCCTTATTCTTCATGTCATGATACATTAGTCTATACCCTCTTTCTCTTATAGCTGTTTTCTGTCACAGTGGGTCATACGTATGTTAAACTTCTACTTTCCATGCAGACTTATAAGTCTAAAAGATTGAACAAATAATTACTAGTTACTAAATAAGTAAAAGGTAAAAAATAATATTCTTTGGAATACAATTATTTATAGATTTGACATTTCTAATTTCTCATTCCATGAACAGTTTGTGTTCTAACCATGGTTCTAACCTTATGATAATAATCTCTTAATTTATTCAAATCATTAATTCAAATAATTATTGTCACAGTCGTTACTGTTCAGACAAACGGTACAGCATTAAACAGCGGAACAACATTGTGGCTTCATTGATATGAAAATAAAAAAGACCTTTAAATTAAAGCAATGATAGGCTTCAGCAATTCTCAATTTTAACTCCAATATGTAGTTCACCTTAAAAAACGTGTGTGTGTGTGTGTGTGTGTGTGTGTGTGTGTGTGTGTGTGTGTGTGTGTGTGTGTGTGTGTGTGTGTGTGTGTGTGTGTGTGTGTGTGTGTGTGTGTGTGTGTGTGTGTGTGTGTGTGTGTGTGTGTGTGTGTGTGTGTGTGTGTGTGTGTGTGTGTGTGTGTGTGTGTGTGTGTGAGAGCTGGTCCCTATCACGGATGATATGCTAAAGCCACCATTTTAATCTACAGTGTGTCCATACTGCATGATATGCAATATAAATTATGAAAGAAGAAAAAAACCTATCTTTCCAATGACCTTGCAGGCTGGAGGGTTCAACATTTCCCCCTCGCTGCTTAAAATGTGTGATATGCAAATGACTGTCACAGTAATCCCTCGTCATTTCCCGGCTGCAGTCCACGCATCCTCTGCTTCCACACTGTGCATGAACCCGTGAACATGTTTTATATCTAAGGCGATTGACCAAATATATTTTAAAGTATTTAAAGCTGCTTTCATCAACGTGTGATTATTTAAATAATCTGTGTGTGTGTGTGTGTGTGTGTGTGTGTGTGTGTGTGTGTGTGTGTGTGTGTGTGTGTGTGTGTGTGTGTGTGTGTGTGTGTGTGTGTGTGTGTGTGTGTGTGTGTGTGTGTGTGTGTGTGTGTGTGTGTGTGTGTGTGTGTGTGTGTGTGTGTGTGTGAATTATCTTCACTCAAACATACACTCTTACATTATCCTGTTTTCGATAGTAGGTAATGCAGTATATTAATAATTGGAGTAGGATGCATTTTAAAGATAACTTTTATTTTAGAATACACTTTCATCTCCATAAAGCAGGGATGGGCAAATGGCGGCCATATTATTTCTACTTGTAGTTATGATACCGTCCATTAGACTCCTAGTTACGTCGCGAGCTGCGTACATGATTTCGTTCGGCAGCCAAATACCGCAAAATAATCTGTGATGCGTTTGTGTGTATTGTGTTTGTTTCCCGGAAAACACTCACAAGAAACACCGGCTGTTGTCATGCCTGGGCGAAACAAGTTTAATATTCTAAAAACCAAGACTTTGTTTATTTGAAATCAGATGAAAACAAACTGTCACTGACCCTGCCGTGTTATCTATGATTACTATACGCTTTTCATTCATAATTTCAGCGGGAGGGAGGGGGAGCGGCGCTGAGGAACAGCAGAGTGCGGGTTGACAGGTGTCTATGTTGACACTCCCCTTGTTGTGCGTCAGCAGAGACTGGCTACAAGTGTCTTAGGTTCAAGTTAGACAACTAATGTCTGGGTTAGTGTTCATGACTTCATGTTTATGTGATCTTAATGGTACATCTCAATGCACACACATTTTCCGTGCTTTCCAATAGTTTAAAATAGTTTTATTCCACTGTTAAATAACCTGTTCAATACAAACATGCCACTTGTAAAAATTAAATAACATTTCTGTGAACTGACATTTGTTTAGTTAGCTTATTAGAGGATGTTCCCTGAAAGATTGTAAAATGCCAATGAAGATGTCAGAATTAATTTGTTAATAATTACATACAATACATGGAATGTGTGTGTGTCTTTGTGTGTCCCCCAAGTGAATCTGCGGCCCTCTGGTGGCCAGTACATAAATTATGTGGCCCCCACCACCATCCAAGTTGCCCATCCCTGCCATAAAGTGTGTTCGTCCCTCACAGTGTTAAAGCCTAAAGAGCTGTTAGTTGCATTTGCGTGTGGTTGATCAGGAACAAAGAAGGTTTATTCTCACGTTGAGACCAGAGTCACCGGGTGAACATTAAAAAGGGGTGAACATGGGATGGAGAGATGAAGGGTGAGAGAGTGCTTATCAAGGAGAGGAAGAATAAAGGAACTACTGAGGAAGAGAGGTAAGAGAGGGAGGAAGTGGTTGGAATAAAGAAGGACCATTTTGAGTTTAGCATGCTGAGATACCTAATGAAGGGTTAGAGGGGTGAAGGTTTCAGCACCAACATGAGGGGGGGGATTTTACAAGGGGCAATTCAGATAGTGAAATTAGAGGTGAGTGAATGGAAAGTTGGTAAGGTTAGGTAGAAGGATGGGGGAGATATAATAAGAAATGATTGGCAGGTATGCTTTGAGTTTGGTATTAACTGTAGAACATGTTGAGATGTCCTGCTCTCCAACCAGCACTCTGCTGTGTTCTAAGATGGGTCTCTTTGGTTCACACAGCTTTGGAATGATAGCATAAATGTATTCAGTGCAAAGTTGCAATTGCCACTTTATTGACGATGATTGTCCAGTACCTAATAACACATTCTTAATATTGGGTCACATCTTATCCCTCATATGTTTTGCAGGACACGGTTACATGGCAGGGCTACACCACATCCATCCATCTGTCACACAAATCTGTCAGATGCTCACACTCTTCTCTGTAACCTTCCTCCATATCTCCGGCCAGCAGACTTCCATGTCTCTCAGGAGGACAGAGTCCCTGCAAGCACTTTGTCAATTACACCTGTCAATCACAATGCTTTGGAATAATGATTGGTTGTCATGTGTCCAGAGGGCTTGTCTTGTCAGTGAGACACCTCAGAGTACAGCAGCAGTTTGAAAGGAACTCAGTGGACGTTTGTATTGGACCCATAAACACAAGAAGAAGAAACATTCTTGTATGTGGGTCAGCAGGAATGCATGTTAGACCCAATGGTTCTGTTTCTATCAAAGATAAAGAATGACTACCTTTGTTAAAGTCACATCCATCTCAATACTCCAGTAAATGAAACTAGTGGTTCAGTGTATAGCTGGCTGTATGCAAAGGAAGAGACAGGAACTTCAACTTAATCAATTATTGTAATTTCATTTAGGTGGTTACTGTTGATCGACTAATTTGTTAATCAAATTGTCAATTATAGAATACTATTTTAATAATCATATGATCATTATTCCAGATAATCTAGTAGCACTAACAATTCCTTACCACTAGCAGTTTCTACTTTAACTGGTAGGAAGAAATCAGCTCAGTGTGTCAAAGTGGAATATTAGAGCAAATTAAATAAATCCATTTTATTATTATGTTTCAAAAATATTGTATAAGTCTGCTATACTTTATAACTTGCAAAATAGTACTTTATGTTAATATTTTCTAATGAAGTACAGAATTACAGGTAATATAGATCTACTTACGGTTGCTGCCCTAAACATGACGCAGCACAGAAGGCATGTCTTCTTCTACTGTGTGTGTTGATCACATGAATATGCTTACAGCAAATCGGTTTCCCCTTTGAATCATGTTGAGGAGCTGAACTATAAGGGTTTAATTTGGCTGATGGAACAAACCACTTTACACATATAATCACAACTGTGTGTTATGTGTATATTAAACTATAAGTTGTCCTGCTGTGACACATTCATGACCACAGTATTCATGATTTTGTGTCATGAATACATTCGTAATATTTGGTAATCAGTCTCCAGTAATGCAGCCCAGCCTGCTCTCTGTGTGGAGCAGCAGCACCTGCCTCCATCACGTCCGGCAGCGTTGACACGAAACACACAAGAAACATCTCAAAACGTGCGGAATGACCGGGATCGGGTTGATATGTCTTTTATAAGACATTCGCCAAGCTGTTTTCACGCAAATCGCAGAAAACTGCGATAATTTGCCCCATAGGAATGAATGGGAAATCCATTTGAACAGAGCTCAAAAACACCCCACTTTAGCCCCATACAGATTCTGCATACTTTAACGTAGAACAAAAGTTACAAGTTGAAACGGTTCTCATTATATTTTGATAGCTAGTACGGTTCTCACGTAGTCGCAGCTTACGTTTTGTGAAAATCTCACACTGTTTCGCATATTATAATGGGTGTGTATGGGAGAGCTCGTTAAGACTTTGAGTGGGTGACATCACGGCTATAGGGGAGAGGAGCTGTTAAATCTAAAGAGTTTCTTTCCAACTATTCCTCGGCTGGCCACAATTTTCACTCTTCATACATAATTTGGTGATCATAATGTAAGGGAATTACCTTATATCGGAATCACCGATATGGTCATTTAATCAAACGGACACATATAACAAACACGAGAGTCATCAGGTGTTCATCTGGTATCCTAAATACTCTGGGTAGGATATTTAGCTGATTGGAGTTACAGTTGTTTACTTAAAAGCAATAATCCAACACAATATTGTCAATACATTCTCTGACAGGCTGTCTCTTGTTCACTGGCAGGACGTTGCCGTGGAAACGCTTTGATCTTTGAACACACAGTCGGTCGTTAACTAAATCCAGTGGTAATCTAAAGTTGTTCAGAAACGATGCAGGAATGTGGTACAAGAATCCAAAAATGTAATAGATAAACAGCTGAAATAGTCAGCTAAAAGTGAGCTAAAATGAATGGACATTCTTTGTTGTACCTTAACAATACAACTAATGCCCTTAATACTTACTCAGCGGGGGTAATGTTAGCATCGGGACGTGCACCCAAGTTTCAGTCACACAGTCAATCTTTCTCAGAATTTGATAGTTCCATTTATTATTTTCTTTAAAACCATCAAATAATGTGCTCTCTACGGTGCTTTGTGTTATTAACTGGTGTCAACATTTGACAAAATCAAATATACAGGCATATGTTTTCAGGATAATACCTTATTATCTCAATAAAATGCCTGAAACAAATATATGTTAAAAAAGGTCAACTTATTATAGCCCTTGCTTTCACCTGCCGGTGGAGTCCCCTTGGCATGCCAGTCAAAGAGTTATTAGGGGACACTGCATTTTACAGAAAGCTCTAACAGTTGAGTTAATACAAAATGTAAACTCACTTTTGCTATAATTTAGCCGCGCCATTAGTCAGCACCGGACACTGGTGTAATGTATTTCTTTGATTCTAACTGGTCAAATTAAAGCCCGGCTTCAAATGATCCATTGTGGCGCTGAAGACCAACACTATATCAGGATTGTCTAATGTTTGTGTCCTCAGTTAGGACAGAAGATCAAGAAGAAGTTATAGCTTATAAACACTCTCTCCTCTCAAATGTTCTGCTCATTGGCCTATCTCCATTTCTCTCTTATCATGTGCTGTCTCTCTCTCTGTGTCCTCTACAGTATCTATCACTCACCAGTTTCCTTCCTTTAATAGACAACAATCTTGTGTTCCCAAGTCTGAAGGAGGTTGTGTGTCTACAGTGGCAGTAAAGAAAACCTTCAGTATTCTTCCACGTGCCACTAACAGCCTGCTGTACCCACATGTTCCCTGTACCCAGGAGCCCTGATTCTAAATGAACCTTTCAGCTTGTCCAACTCAATATAAAGACTTAAATGCACTATAAGGGAGACAAAGAAAAGAAAGCATGGGTATTTACGCTTCATTGATTTGTATTTCTTGAATACAATGCTCATATTTGCAATGTTTTAGAGAACAGTGTTTGTGTACTCTTTCTTGATATGGACCCTCCAAAGTATATTCTGTGTTCTACAGCCGTCTCAATCTGTTTGTTGCTTCACTCTCTGCTGTCTTGGCTCCTGTCTGTTTAATTGATGAACCTCTAAATGACCCTGAGTGTGTCGAGCACGCCTATCACTCTATAACTTTTCCATGTTCTCTTCCTCGGCCCATGCTGCGGATACCGGCCTGATTGAAATGTCCTTCTTCGTGGGAGCCAGAAGGAGTTGTTAAAGCAGACATGAATTAATGATTGAATTAATTATCGGAGTCACATACCGTACAATTAATTTTGTGGCTTTGCCTCAGTCTTTTTTCCTCTCCCCGTCTGTGCGAAGAGAATGTCAAGAAACATTTTCTAATTAATTGATGTATGATTATCAGGGATAGTTTCTAGAAGGTCTCCACTTTCAATTTGTGACAGGCTACAGCAGAGGGAGAGGGGGGCAGGAAGAGATGGGAGTGGGGGTGTGTGGCAGCTGGGCTCGTGTCGTACGTGCACTCTCACACACATTTATTGAGTTGCGCACACGTGCATGTTTTTTGCAATTTTTTCTCTGAGACAGTTTTTACATCCTAATAATTCCACTCTGTGTCCTCAAGTCATCACAGTGTTAGATACGGTTGAGTTTTGAGCTTTATTCTACTAAACACAAAGAAACAGACAAACATTAGTCTTCCTTAACACGATGCATGCTTCTTGTGCAGGGGATAATGCACTAAAAGACTGTAACTTTGGGAGAGTCCAACATTATTAGGATTTGAACATGGACAGTGAAAGTTTACAAAGTGAAAAGTTCCAGCAATAGAAAGTACAGAATAGCCAAGGACCAGGGTGTCATTTTAAAGCCTGCTAGCCGCCCAGAGGCTGCACTGTTCTAACTCTTCACAGCATAAAGAGACAGAAAAAGAGCTGCACATGTGTTAGTTTGCCAAATTTTCCAGGAACACTGAGTTTATAAGATATGTCCTGGAATTGTAGATTTCAAAAAATCATGTGGTCGCAGTTTGATTTCAGCGGGCCACTGCCTCAGGTGTCACTTCTGGATGACCAGCCACAGCATCAGCAATGTGAAAAGGCCTGCTGTAGTTCTGATTGAAGGCTTTTTCCATTGGTTGGAGAAACCACATAAGGTATTGCGAGAATGGTGACGTCATGTACTAATATAGCCAGGTATCTCACTTCATGCAGGAAAAAGATGTGCGTTGCTCTTTCAGCATGGAATGCCAACTATTGTTTTAGTGTATTTCATGGATCATCATGAAAACATTGAATTCATTGTTCCATGTAACGTCAACCCCGTCTTCACTTCTGTGTGAAAAGGTATTCATCTATTCCTGACCAACAACTATTTTCATTATTGATTAAACAAACTAAAACCACCCCTGACATATTTTTGAGACCCTGTCTTGAACAATTTCCCTGTGTCAATGTGCTTTCATTGTTTTAGATTGGTGTATATATGGTGTACTTTACATTTGTTTAGTTACAACACTAAAGCCTTGTAGTATTCTAGGATTTGAAGACAGTGTAGGAGCCATATGCTTGTTCTTTGATGATTGTTTCTATTATTATCATTGGTTTACACCACAATTAGTTTATACCGGAAATTGTCACCTGGGTGTGGTTTAATGTATTTAGTCCACCTGTTGTGTTTGTTGTGGAAAGAGAAAGAGGATGATTTGGTTCAGATACTTTTAGTTGACTGTATGGTTCTACTCCTGTTATTGTTTGTTTGTTTTCTTTATTAAACATCGTGAATTTTAACCTCAGTACAGACTGCTATTGGGAACGAGTCACAACGATGGACCAAGTTTAGCCTCTTGAGCGACAAACATTTGTTAGACGTGTTTGTCGCTACAGACAGTGTAATTAAACAGAGTGGGACTAGTGATGGTGCTGTTAACCACACTGGGGTCATTAACATGGAATAAGTGTATCCTCTTGTGTATCAAGTTGACCTGAGTGAGGGTGGCACATTCAGAACCACAATATTTGAACTGGGTGTTGGATGCACCCTCCATGTGTCTTTTGACCGGTTGGAAAACGATGGACTCAATTTCTCACGTGCTTGCAGAGACACATTTTGATGTCAATAATAAATAAATCTCCCCAGCAGTCAGGCGATTGATCTGCAAAATGAAGTTTGTGCCTGTGAATGTCAGCGTGTTTTGCATTTGTTTGTCTTCAGTGAGAAGGTAACCCTTTCACTAGTTCTGCTTCACCTCCTTGGTCCTCTGAACAGAAAATGCCTTTACTTTTCTCCCCCTCATTTTATCTTTCTTGGCATATTTGGGAATTTGCATGTTTGCTTCTTGCTCTTTTCTGGTGGTGTATGTATTTTGTAGATAAAAGTTCAGCAGTGCAGTTAAGAGAAATTAGTTGGGTAAACAGTGGTAAATGTCAATGATAAAGTTCTGTTGAAGCTCATCTGATTAGCAGGGCTACGCAGGTGTCTTATCTTGCCTGTGCAACAGAGGGTAAAATGGAAATGATTGCGTTGTCCTGAGCAGTAGATGCCTATCCCAGAAACGTCTCTCTGCCGCTGAGCCGAGCCGCCGGACTCCAGGGACCCAGGGGTGCTGCATGGAGATCATGGGGAGGGTGAGGAGAAGAGAGAAGGATGTTGTTAGATTCAGGCCTTTTATCAGCCAGCATTGTAGATGATGTGAGTTGTCATTAATGCAGAAGGTGAGGTCGGATTTGTTAATGCAAGTTTTAGACTTGGCTGATAAATTGATTGATTTATCATTACATTGATAAAGCTGTAGAAACATACCATTGCAGGATGCCAAAGACACAACCTAATTCATTGTTAACTGTTAATGATCACTTTAACATGCCATCCTTCGTGAAAGACATAAAGTAAGTAAAACAAAAACTGAAAAGTAAATCACTTACTTGCAAAACACTAAAATCCCATAGATGCTTTTACTAATCTTTACAGACTTTTTAAAGATGTGCAGATACTTGATTCACATACATATGTTCATGAAAACTTTTCAGCAGCAGAAATCCATATATTTAATATTGACATTGAATCAAAATACTATACTATAAAGAGTGAGCAAAACGTGTGGGTAATTTTAAACTTAGCCTTTGAGTATTTGGGGGATGTTAATTATTAATCAGAGAAGATCAATGACTCAATTAGTTATCTTGTTGACTACAATTAGCTCTTTGCTGAACTGTTGCTGCTCCTAGTCGGCAAGCAGTGCCGGTTACTGGAAGTTTTGAGGCTGGCGTGCTTTCCTTCAAAGAACAGAGGCTGGTTATCAGAGAGTCATCTGAAGCCGGCGTACTCCCAGCAGGCCGTCGGGCTCATACTGTAGCTCTGCAGGTGACTGGAGAGCTACTCCGTCAAGAAGAGAGGGAGCAGCGGGTTTTAAATGACCCGGGGATGGACCAGGTCACAGGCTGCAGTAACCAACGGCCATTGATGTCCTCAGACTAGGTTAAAGGGCACTTCCAGGTGGAAATACAGAAGTTGTTTTGTATTTCACATTGAATCAGGATCAAGTGAAATTCAAATATATGCCTTAGTTGCCTTAAGGTGGAGTCCCAACATGTGTAATCATAAAACACATAACTCCATATTTGATTACATTAAAATACATAATTTGTCCTGTTTTTCCCATGAGAACTACAGAATCGCAAAGTGGAGGCGTTGGGATTTGTCATTCAGCAGAGGTTAAACTCCACCTATTAGTGCAGGGTCGGAGTAACACGCAGATAAAGATTTCCTGTTGTGTGGTGTCAAAAAATCAATAGCTCCGCCACGATGTGCTCATTTGATATCAACAATACTCTTTTTGAAAATCAATTAGGCCGGATAGAGAAGAACATCGGTGTAGGGTGACACCTTTTCTCCCTCTTTCTTCCTCATTGATATCCAGGCAGACTGTTTGTTCCTGTTGGACAAACAGGTAGGCTGCCCTTATGCAAGGATAACTAATGAGTGAATCCCTGCAAACTCTTAGCCTACACAATCTTAGACCTCTACTCTTAAAGAACCTACACACAGATTTCACTTGATGACCACAAAAAAGAAAAGCTACAAATCAAATGTATCTAAAAAATGGGTCACTTTGTAGAACTGCCATCATCGTATCGCTGTATCTGCTCAGAACACAATAATGAATCTACCTAATTAAGTATAGAGTAATGCTCATTTTATAGCCAGTAGGGCTCAAGCGGACATATCAAATATTTGTTTTTGTTGGTAAAAATGCATTCTTATCAATGTGATGAGGTGTTATGACTTATCACTTTTACAGTGATTTTTGTTGACATTATCTGTTATAGTTTGAGCCCAAGCACAAACGTGCCAAAAACATTGCTGCCATCAATAGAAACTAGGTAAAGATAGGAAGGGCTTAGAAGGAAATGCTCCTGAGTCATCAACAATGTATCCAATGATCATGAAATGTGGTGTATATGTTCAGTGTGTGTTTAGGAATAGGCGTACAAAAGCATCTTTGTCCTGACCCATAGGTAGGGGATATCACAAATGTGTAGCTCATGCTCAAAACCCTGAAGACAGAATTTCCCCAAATTTGATACACATGCTCTAGGGGCAAGTTTTAGGTAGGTTCTGAAGTAGCATGACAACTGACGCTTAATGCTAAGGAGCTGTTTATAGCTCAACAGTTAGACTATCATTATGTCACAGGAGAACACCCTATTTTTGTGTCAAACTTTAACAAGCTTGTTCACTAAACATGGTCTGCTCCAAATTGTCATATAGAGCATTAGTTGTAATGCAACCTATTTGAGGAAGGAAATGTTGGGAGCATTTTTTTATCATTTATATTTTCAGCATCACACTCATTACAAAAATAAGTATACAATAATAAAGGTAATCTGTATAATATCCGTTGAGTGAACTCAGTTATTAAACAATAGAACAGTTGGTCAAGTGACAAGCCAAATACAATAAATCAGTACTGATCCAACTTTCCTAGATCACACACACACTCAGGGGTTAAATTGGGATTTGATATATGGGGGAGCTCCGTGTGGAGGTTCGAGGGGGGGGGGGGGGGGGGTTGTTGAGGATCTCATGATTTGACCTTAAGGGCTATACTGTATGAAATGCACACATTGATGCCACCAAATCACACAATACAAATAGAAAGTACCACAAATAAATGTATTTACATCCAAAGGTCTTAATATATCATCTTTTTACAAATATCCAACCTTTAAATTGCTATTTTAAATCTACATTGCTCTGCACACTTGCTAAAGAACATTTGTGTGGAAATCTCAATTCATAGGGCTGCGTGAGTATGACCAAAAGTATGTGAGTAAATCTCACTTTAAACTATTTAATTATGACTGATCATAACTCGGCTTTATGCACACACATACATTTTGCATGGTTTAAGAAACGGGCTCCGTGTTACAGGACGGGTCGGGGGGTTCTGCGGCACCGCTGCAGACTCTTTACAGGGAGGAGCCACAGCTCCTGATCGGGGCAGAGACACACGCTCACTATGCCGAAAACTATAGCCGGTCAGAGAGATCTGCTATTTTAAAGAAAAGGCAACACATAACGACCCTAAATATAGTCTATATTAAGAACGAGAACAGTTTGAACATATATGACAAATGTGCGAGGGTGATGACTTCAGAGCATCGTCCTATGTGCCGGACAGCCCCGGACCAATTTAACCCCTGTCTGCTACCTTCAGCTGTTTTTCTCCCCCCCACCCCTCTCATCACCCTCTCATCAGTTAATTGTGTCATTCCATGAATGGTGGAATGATTGTTTTATTGTGTTGGCTCGTCAAAGAGGTCTGGACGCCCCAGTGGTTGCTGAAGCGTCCGTATTGATAAGCCTGTGTGTGTGTGTGTGTGTGTGTGTGTGTGTGTGTGTGTGTGTGTGTGTGTGTGTGTGTGTGTGTGTGTGTGTGTGTGTGTGTGTGTGTGTGTGTGTGTGTGTGTGTGTGTGTGTGTGTGTGTGTGTGTGTGTGTGTGTGTGTGTGTGTGTGTGTGTGTGTGTGTGTGTGTGTGTGTGTGTGTGTGTGTGTGTGTGTGTGTGTTGAAGCTGCACAGAAAGTGTTTGGTGTCTGTGCTCACACACACAGCACAGTGGTGGGGGTATTATCATATCGAGCAGTGAGGGTAGTAGCAGCCATATCGACAAGGAGCGCTGGGTTATTATGCAGGTCTGGTGGGCAGCAGGGGTAATTAACAGAGATTAGGATTGTTGGAGGCCTCATGTAACCGCGGCGACACAGGTAACCTGCTGGGATTAGCAAGCAGCACTAGTGGAAGTGCAACGATAGCACTTTCTCTCTACTAACATGAAAAGGCAGTGCTTTATTAAAAAGACTCCCTGAAAACTGCATGATCAACAGTCATTGGTGCTGCCATTAAATATCCGTTCTAACAGGATCACAATGTTTACATACCGTGTTCACCATTTTAGTTCAGCATGAGTATGCAATTATTCAATAATTACAAAGTCCATTTATAGATTGGTAGTATTTAGTGACAAGCCAAATTAACATTTTGACCTGATGGTGGGCTTTATGAAGAGTCAGAAAATCACAGGGTCGGGGTCAAGATGTATCCGCTTACAAAATAAGTGTATACACTTGTTGAGATAAAGTATTTCAGTCTGGAAATACATGTGGAACATATCCACAAACTGACAGTGCTATTAGAAATTGTGTTTAAAGGTCTCCTATCATGCAAAATGTACTTTCTTTATGTCTTTTATAGATAAATATGTGTCTCTGGTGGTTAACGAGACTCACAAAGTGTCAGAAAATAAAACCTTCTCTCTTTTCCTGTGTACCCACATCTCTAAAAACGGGGGTACAACGGAGCTGATCCAGATTTGCGTCCGATATGACGTAATATCGGAAATGTGGGCTGGCTTTACGCTCACGGCCCTATCAGAAACGCTTACATTAGCAAGCATCGCTAACACTCAGAGCTAACCTGTACTGGAGAGAGTATGTGTAAAGAAGCAGGATATAAAAAGGAACTCACCTAGTGGTAAACCTGCGAGAGAAAAAGAGTTTGAGCTCCATACTGTTTCAGAAATTATCCTTGAAGTGGTTTTGAACATGATATGGCTTTTAGTCATTGCAACATTTAGCTGAGTATCTGGGTGGAATTCTCCTGCATGAGCTCCCCCCCCTCTTTCTTATTTATTTTTTCAATTTTCTTCTTTTTTTTTTTACAGCTACGGACCCAGAATCAGCCCTTTAGTATCAGGGCTGAAATAAAGGGGTATGAGGCATGGCTAGAATCGGTGATCTGTTTGGTATTTTGAGCAAAACAATTCATAAATATGTTTTTTAAATATTTTTATATATTTGTATACTTTAAAGCAACCCATATATCCTACATTTTCTTGTGGAATTGTACTGTTTGTTTGTTGTGGTACTGACTCGCTGTCAGGCAAACAGGTATCTTTGGATTGAAGAGACCACTCCACATTGTTCTTGAATCTCAATTTCTACATGTATGGCAGCCATTCCATTCCAGTGTCTGTTGAATTCCAAAACAGAGAAATGTTGTCAGTAGTTTAGTGAATAAAATAAAAGAAGGTTCATTTTACTCAAACACATACCTTTAAATAGTAAAACCAGAGAGACTGATAATGCTGCAGTGCTCTCTTGTTTTTTTTCCAGAACTGTATATACCACAACAACAAATAACCTTTTAGATTTTCCTGAAAGCATGCTTACATGATTGGATATGATGCAACATGTCATGAAAGGAATAGGAAAACATGTGTTCAGGTTTTATCTGACAAACTAATGCTTGTGTTGGGCTTGTTTATAAGTTAATATCTGTGTTGGCTCACTGATCCCTGCACTGTTTCCAAATGAGGGTCAAATGAGCTGGTCATGCTGATAAGAGTACCATGTGATGAAGAGTGGCCAATGGTTCAGAGGCAGACTGGACAATGATGGAGGGCTGAGATAAGGAGGTCAGCGTGGCCGAAGTAAGGCCTCATGGACAGGAGATAGGATCCTGGCTGGACTTCAGACTCTCCAGCAGGTTAGACTGTCTGAGGAGTCATGTTGGCGCTTGACCCGGGACAGAAATCTGACTCTGACCCGACATGAACCGGGATCAGTTT